>NC_057413.1:14966834-15120849 GCF_019320065.1 Cervus canadensis
GCTCAAAATTCTCCAATCCAGGCTTCAACAGTACGTGAACTGTGAACTTCCAGATGTTCAAGCTGAATTTAGAAAAGACAGAGGACCCAGAGATCAAATTGCCAACAGCTGTTGGATCATTGAAAAAGCAAGAGAGTTCTAGGAAAACATCTACTTCTGCTTTATTGACTATGCTAAAGCCTTTGACTGTGTGGATCACGATAAACTGTGGAAAATTCTGAAAGAGATGGGAATATCAGACCACCTGACCTGCCTCCTAAGAAATCTGTATGCAGGTCAAGAAGCAAGTTAGAACTGGACATGGAAAAACAGACTGGTTCCAAATTGGGAAAGGAGCACTTCAAGCCTGCATATTGTCACTCTGCTTATTTAACTTCTGTGCAGGGTACATCATGCGAAATCCCAGGCTGGATGAAGCACAAGCTGAAATCACGATTGCCGGGAAAATATCAGATATGCAGATGACACCACCCTTATGGCAGAAAGTGAAGAACTAAAGAGCCTTTTGATGAAAGTGAAAGAGGAGAGTGAAAAAGTTGGCGTAAAACTCAACATTCAGAAAACTAAGATCATGGCATCCAGTCCCATCACTTCATGGCAAATAGACGGGGAAACAATGGAAACAGTGAGAGACTTTATTTTCTTGGGTTCCAAAATTACTGCAGATGGTGACTGCAGCTATGAAATTAAAGACGTTTGCTCCTTGGAAGAAAAGCTATGACCAACCTAGACAGCATATTAAAAAGCAGAGACATTACTATGCCAACAAAGGTCCATCTAGTCAAAGATATGGTGTTTCCAGTAGTCATGTATGGATGTGAGAGTTGGACTATAAAGAAAGCTGAGCACTGAAGAATTGATGCTCTTGAACTGTGATGTTGGAGAAGACTCTTGAGAGTCCCTTGGACTGCAAAGAGATCCAAGCAGTCCATCCTAAAGAAAATCAGTCCTGAATATTCATTGGAAAGACTGATGCTGAAGCTGAAACTCCAATTCTTTGGCCACCTGATGTGAAGAACTGACCCATTGGAAAAGACCCTGATGCTGGGCAAGATTGAAGGCCAGAGGAGAAGGGGACGACAGGATGAAATGGTTGGATGGCATCACCGGCTTGATGGACATGAATTTGAGCAAACTCTGGGAGTTAATGATGGACAGGGAAGCCGGCGTGCTTCAGTCCATGAGGTCGCAAAGAGTCAGACACGACTGAGCAACTGAACTGAACTGAGGGTGACGTACCCAGCACCTCAGTGAGAATAAGTGTGCTCTGAATCTAAAAGCAGGATTCACCTTCACAAGAAAAGTGGGATGAGATGTACATTATGTAGTTTTTGATAGCTTATAAAACTTTTCTTACATTGTTTCAATTAATTTTTTTTATCAATAACCCATTGAAAATTGTGGGTTTTTCCTGGTAGCTCAGATGGTAAAGAATCTGCCAGCAATGCAGGAGACCAAGTTTCAATTCCTGCGTCAGAAAGATCCCCCGGAGAAGGGAATGGTTACCAATTTCTCCTGGAGAAGTCCATGGACAGAGGAGCCTGGCAGGCTCCAGTCCACGGCTTTGCAGAGTCAGACGCAACTGAGTGACTAATGCTTTTCAATGAAAAGATTATTGCCTTAATCTTATTTTACAGGTAAAGAATTTGACTTAGAAAGGTTACACTTCTTCCCCAAATCACCCAGCAAGTCAATGGAAGATGGGGCTTGAACCCAGGTTTTTAACCACAGTTCCCTCCATCTGCCCTGCTGTCCAGGACTGTTTTTCTGGAAGAGTCACATATTTCTAGGGTCCCCGTGGGATTTGGAAAGAAAGTTTCAATGCCTTTTTGACGCTTTTGACAGAATGGTAACATGCCCATCCTTACACAGGCCCCAGTTCTGGGCCAACCCAGCAAGCCAGGACAGAGGCTCTGAGAGCTGGCTGATCAAAACCAGCTAGGCTGATTAGCATTATTTCCACAGATGAGGAAACTGCAGGTCAGATGGTTGATATCAGAGCAGGCAAGCCACCGCTCGCCTCTCTGCCTCCAGTGATCAGGCCATGCTCAGCCCAGGCAGCCCGGGAAATGCTCAGAAAAGCTCACACTGTGAACAGAAATGGCTTACGAAAAAACACCCAGTGCTGTTTCTCGTTTCTGTCGCTGATACAGGATCACACCCGGCGTGTGTTTGGTGACCTAGTAATTACTCTATTGCCATTGGTCCGATTCACTTCTGCGGTCTCCGCATGGGTGGACTGGGCTGGGTTCCAGGCGTTGTTTATGCCAGGAAACTAGAAAATGGACCAGAACTCTCATATAAGCTCCGCCATGCTGCTCTGAAACACTGAGGCTAGTGTTGGGGTTTTGAATACTAATGGCATTGTATTTGAAAAGCATGTGCTACTGATTTTATATATTAATTAGTTAATTTAGCTCTTGAGAAATAAATCTCTCACATCCCCTTACAATCTGTGGGTATCCCGTTTGTCTTTACTCATTTATATGCTTTACACATTTACATATATTTTGATCACCAATGAAGGAGAATAAAAACTTACTGTAACGACATAGGACAAATGACTTTCGGAAAACAGACACCAGATGAGATTGTGGAATGAGTTTTTAGATTCTTCTTCCACTCTTGTAAATATAAAATGCCTTAAACAATCTTTTAAAAATTATAACCAAAGGGAAACCTCCAAGTTGCCCAAGCTTACATCTAAAAACCGATCTCCCCAATTGCCTAACAGTCGCAGTTCTTTCTAGCTGTTGACAAACAACACATATTAACATAATTGAGATAATTAAGGGCAGTGCCAGGTACTGTTATGCTACAGGCTTCTGCGGTGCAGGGGCTGCCAGTTTCCGCTCCCCCCTAACAGCCTGAAGGCGTGGAGATTAACACCTACAAAGTGTGGTAGCTTGAATATAGATGAGGGGAGAGAGACCGGCTGCTTCCTTTGATTGAAACATTACAAGAATAATTATTACAATAGTGAAATGGCTTTGGCCTTCTGTTAACTTTTTTTTTTTTCCCTCTCTCCTCTAGTTTATTCTGTATCTCTGGAACTTTTTTTTTTCCCCCCGTTCCTCCATATGGCAAATCACTGTCATTGAAAAATCTTATACTTCAAATTGAGAACATTTTGTATGGTTTGAATTGGTGGTCCCCAAGACAGGGTAATTTTCATTGTTGCCGAGGAGAGGAAAATATTACTTCTGGAGAGCCAGCAGGTATTGTATTAAATAATTGTACCAGCTGGAAAAAAATCATTGCCTTTATTTGAAGCTACCAGTTTGAAGTTGGATGCATTCATTTCAGTGGGACATAAGTGACAGGACCAACTAGGGTTCTTGCGTTGGCAGGTTCCTCAGCAGGTCAATCTAGACCCAAATCAGGAGCAACACTGAGGCTACTGGCTGCTGTTTTTACATCAAGGCTGTGGCTGTGATTGCTTTTAACTTGCAGACTGATTTCACTGTCACTCTTTTCTCTGTCTCTGGCTCTGGAATATTTAAGAAGGTTGAGAGGAAGGGAGATACACATATTGAGCAGAATCCAAATGCAGTATCTATGTACTCCTATTTCAGTTGTGATTTCTACAAAATTATGATATATTATTGCTGCAGCCTCTGGGTCCCCTCTGTGACATGAGATAAAAGACAGTCACTGCATTTTTGCAAAGGACAAAGACACTCTGGCTTTATTTCTAAAGATCTTGTGATCCAGAACTTGGTTCTGTTCTTGGAAAACAAATACAGGCTCAGCCAAAAGTAGCACGAGCCGTGTTATCAGCTGATATCTCCATTCTGTATTTTTAGTGGGCAAATAAAATCTATCAGGACAGTGTAATTTAGAAGGGTGGAGAGAACCGCATAATTTCCAGGGCTGGGAAAAGGGTTCTCTGGAGCATTTTTGGTGGAACTGATCTGTTTTGGCAGTAACCTTCAGCTTCCTTTTTTTTTTTCCTATGTGTGGGTTTGTTTTTTTGTGTTTTTTTTAATGGAAAAATACAGCACAAGACCCTGAAAGTTGAGAAGCGACTATGGAGAACACTGCCTGTTGCTCTCTCACTAGAATTTGTTTTCTGCTGCCTTCTTGCTGGAGACCTGTTTACTAATAAAGTGCCTTCCTATCAGAAACTTAATTGAACTTATTCAAATCTTGGGGGGGAAGTGCCTTTTGATCATTTCATTCCTTCAAAATCTGTCATACCTTTTGACCTAATTGATTAAAACCCAAAAGCCCTTCATTTAATCATATGGGTTGGGAACCCAGATCATTTTCTCAGCCAAATCATCCTCCTCAATCCTCCCCTGGAGCCCACTCTGCTCTTTTAGTTTCTCAAGGGAGATAGAAATCAACTTTGAGTAAACCAACACTTTTTTGAAGATGGTGCAAATGAGACAGAATTAGAATATCATGCTAGATTAAATGGGAGCTGGAATAGGGAGGGTTTGCACCTTCAATTCCAAATCTAGGAAGTTAGCACATAGAATCCCATGTTCAGAGCTCAGAAACCAGCTACCAAAGACATGTGCTCACTGTTTGGAACAGAGGGAAAGGATGGAGCTGAGTTTGGTAGCATCGCATCAATTCTTTCTCTGTGAAACACAAGTGGAGTCCCTGGTGAAAGGTGGTGACCACCTCCAGTTCCATTTGATTTGGCAGGTCAGTTGGTCCTATGAGAGGATGCCCTTCCTCTTCCTCTCCTCCCCAGACAATGAGACTGAGGGAGATGCTTCTTGCCTCTTCCATGTTGGAGGGAAGAGCTAAAATTAGATGCACCTGGCAGGATTTATATAAGGTCTGAGTACTTGGAGAATTGCAGAAGCTCAACTTGAATATATGTATCTCTCTGTGGGTGTACATTTGAAATTTAACAAAAAGTACAGTAAGAAATAAATACCTGTGTTCCTTTGCTGTAACAAATGATCATACACTGGTGACTTAAAACAACAGAAGTGTATTCTCACCCTTCTGAGGCTTGAAGTCCAAAAACAAGGTGTCAGCAGGGCTGTCCTCTCTCTGAAAGCTCAAGGCGAGAACTTGTTCCTCACCTCTTCCAGCTTCTCGTGACTGTTGGCATTCCTTGGCTTGTAACTGCATCACTCTATCTCCGCCTTCATCTTCTCATCACCTTTCCCCCTGTGTGTCTCTGTGAAGGATACTTGTCATGGATTTAGGGCCATAATGATATCCTCATCTCAAGATTCTTAATTACATCTGTAAAGGCTTTTTTTCCCCAAATGAGGTCATATTCACCGATTCTGAGGCATGTGGGCATAACTTTTGGGGGGTCACCATCTTACCCACTATAGTCCCTCAAACTTGACTTTTTGCTCAGAAGAAAATGTTTGGAAATAGGTGTGATATTATAAACTGGTTGATTAATTTGCATAAATGTAGTTCTTTTTCTTTTATATGCCTTAATTTATTCCCAAAAGGTTTTAAGGTAGAAGCATAAGATCATGCATTGTTTATGAAGAGAAATGGTTTTTATTCCAGACATGTATTGTTCTTGCAGGTACACATGATGGTCAGTGGGAATGACAAGCCTTTCTCAGGCACCTCCAAGCCCAAGGAGCACTCATTTCACAAAAGGAGGGAGAGGATATTTCTGCTACTGTCTTGCCCACATTCTACCAAGGACCTTGTCATCCCCAGTTTGCCAAGTCTCCTGGTAAGCTTCTCCCACAGGCTTTTTCAAAAGCAGTGATTCTCTACTTTCATGCAACTGTAGACCCTCATGCAGTCATGTTTGTTGACTCACACTCCTTAAAGGAGGTTAAGGAGAGAAATGTCCTCAGCATCCCAGAATATTGCCTGGCCAGTTGGCCAAAGATGAAGAGACAGAGGACCTCAACTGACCAGCATACATTTCTTTGGTTTGCACCATGCCATGCAGACACAGGCTCAAGGGAGACGTGGTGACCAGGCTGTAAAATGATACCCATTCTCCCTTGTTCCGTGTGCATCTTGCCCCTGTTCCCTGAAGCCATTACTGCCCATCTTCTCCCACAAAGTGTAGCCCTCTTAGAAACCTGACTCACAATCCCTCTTAGGTTTCATCATATTTTAAACTCTAGATCCCCACAGATGTGCCCCAGTGGGCTGGTCCCTAGTCTTGGATTTTCTGATAAGTTGGGCATGAAGCTCTTGCTTAGACTGGCGCTTCAGCTGTAGACTTGAGTCCTGGTTTTATCAGAGAAGCTAGCACTGGGGATTGAGGAGCATTTGTGCCATTATTAAGACTCTGCATTTTGATTCTTCTCCCGTGACTGTTCCTTGAGTGTTGCCCATGCAGAATCCTGGAGGGAGGTGGGGCATTTGTAGTCAGGATGCAGACATTCTTGGGTTTCCACTCACGGTGCCTTCAAAGCATCATCAAGCCCTCTCACAGGGGACACTCACTTCTTTGACTGGATCAATGACATATTATACTGATTATAATTGACATCTGGCATCATAAAAAAGGAATATTTCTTCAGAATCTACAGACTACAACGAAACCCCATACAGTATCTTAGCGAGGGCCTCTGCCCTCTACCTGAGAGATTGTGAGGGAAAGAAGCCCAACAATCAACCTGAATCATGACTAATCAGATCAGCAATTCCTCCTGAGTGGGAGAAAAAGCAGAAGCAGATACAATATGAGCAGAGCAATTCATTTCCCTCCCCACTTCTTTTAGTCACCTTGTTTGTGTTGAACTTGACCGTATGATGGGCCCTATTTCATTGTTATCACTCTGCTAGATCAAGGTTGGATCAAATCCGTAGTCCCTCTGAGGTGAGCTGCCATGGAGCCTTAGCCTGTTTGATATCCCAGTCTGACATTTCTTCTCTAAAATGTCTTCTTCCTATAGCTTGTATTTATACTTAGTGAAGGATTTCCTAGACTCTGATCCAAGAGGCATGAGTCCTGAGAGCTGTTTTGACAAGAAGAATAAAAGGTGGTCTGGCGTCTAATATGTTTGGAAAACTCAGCATGCTGTAATTCCCCACTTGGAGATTCATAAGAAGCATTAAAAGTCTCCTTGACCTTGGTTAATGTGGAGTTTCCCAAACTTATTTGACTCCAGAACTCCACTTTCAGGTGACACCTATTAATAGAGAGAGGCACATTCTGGAAAACACTGGCCGGGTAGGAGATATGTTGGATTTTGAAACAAAAGACCTTTGTCCGAGTCTCCTCTGTGATTTTCTGTTGGCATCAGATAAGTTACTAGTGACCTCAATTTGCCTTGTATATAAAATGAGAGTATACAACACTGGCTTACCTGCCTACCTGGGGGGTGAGAAACCAATGTGTCTGTGAAAGCACCTTTAAAATTATAATGACCGTTCAAAAATGGTTCTGTGTATGTAGGTCTAGAACAGCACACTGAATCTGCCCTCATTCCTGATTTTGTAAATAAAGCTTTATTGGCACACAGCCATGTTCCTTTGCTATATCTGTGGCTGCTGCACCAACAGTGGCTGAACTGAGTCCCTGAGACAGAGACCATATGGCTTACAAAGCCCCAGCCTGGAGTCTTGTCTCAGGGTGCCCAGGTGGCTCTGACCCCTTCACCAAGTAGTTCAGATGCTATGGTCTCCAGGACTAAAAGGAAGATGGTGAAATAAATGCACACAGACTTTCTCTAGATAATAACTTGGGTGATGAACATGCCTGGACACTTACAGTAGATTCTAGAAGGTTGCCCAGTCCACCCCAAGTAGAAGGAGGAGCCAAAGAGCTGCTACTCCAGGCCTATGGAAGGGGCAGAGGGACATTTGTCACAAATGCATTATTGTCAATTACAGCCAAGGACCTGATATCTCTATGAGTTTCTGAAATCCTTAGGAACCAGAGACAGGTATCCACTTGCAAGCACCCTTCTCAAAGGATTAGCAGAGCGTTGGAATATCGTGGTGACCCTTCTTAACATTTCATCTTCAGGTTCCCCCTGGTGTGGGAGCTGGTGTTCAGGAACCCCCGGTACCCACCTCTCAAACTGCGGGAAACACTCAGATCAGCATTCTGAAAATCCATCTCAAAGATTTTTCTGGAACTTGGCACCCTGAACTCAGCTGCTTGATGTTCACAAAACATTCCTGAAAAGAAGAATGCTCTCCACTTAGTTGGCGGGTGAGTAACACGATAAGAGCCTTACGGCCGGGAACTGGATGCTGGTCGTATCACTCAGACCCCTGTTTCTGGTCTCCGCAGTCAGGAGCTGCTAACAGCATCTGGCGTCCGTAACTCTTGGTGGAGGAATGCTAGCTGGGCTATTTGTGGCACCTATCTCTGAGAGCACACTTAAGACACCTCATACATCTCCAGCCTTCCTCCCCTGCTCGCGTGGGTGCGCCGGCAGTGATTGCGTTTGTGACAGGGAGGGATGACATGCGCCGAAGAGTCACCGTGACCTTTCAGGGCTCCGTTTGTCTTCTGAGAATTGCTCTTGAGAGTGTGTACTTACTCCTAGTCCCTGGGGATCTTAAAAAACTCAAAGAAACAGGGTGAAAATCACAACTTGAGAGCTGATTATCATCCTGCCTGCTCCCCTGCAGACACGTCAACTGCCCTGAGCAATTCAGAGGCAAATGGACTTTCCTTCTTCTTGGGGTTCACGGCCCTCTACAGCCTGGGGACGGTTTTGTTCCCCATGACTCTCTGGTCTCCCGTGGTGGACAGGTGGGAGCGTTCCTCTCCCTTCTGCTTGCCTCACTAAGGCTCTTCTCTTCACCCCTCAAGCCCCATCTTTCCTGACATCTCTCAGCCCTTTTATCTGAACTCCCTCAGAACCTAAGCTCTAGGTTGCAGTTTAACATTTAAATAGATCCTGTGACTTAGAGTCCACTTGAAATACATTTGTATTTTTACTCTCTTCTTTCCGGCAAGAAACATCTGCTTCTTAAAAGCAAAAAACCATCGACTTCATCTGGGCCTCCCCATCAGTCTAAAAAGGTGGTTACCATATAGTAGTTTGTCAGTAAATGCTGTTGCTAAAGGAGAATTTTGAGGAGAGGTTTCAGGGTGTCTCTGATGACTACATTTAGAAAAAAAAATGCCAGGTTTCAGAGAGCTGCAGTGGCAGCTTCAGTGTGAGCTGTGTTCATTCTAGGACTTGAATGCATCCGGCAGGCCAGGGCTAGGCCACCGAGACCTATTTGCATTTGATCCAAGGAGTTTCCTAGGAAGGGACTCACCCTCAAGGAAGTTAAGAGCTGTGATATTTGGACAAGGCCTTAAGCCAATAAGGGGCAGAAGGGATGTATCAGTTTCCTGGCAGTGCCATAACAAAGCACAAACTGAGTGATGTAAGACACAGAAATGTATTCTGTCACCATTCTGAAGGCTAGACGTCCAAGATCACGATGTTGGCAGAGAGGATTTGGACCTTCCTTGTTGCTTACAGCTTCTGGTCTCCCAAACATTCCTTGGCTTGTGGCCGCATCACTCCAGTTTCTGCCTGGCCTCATGTGGCCATCTTCCTCTGTGTGTCTGTCTTCACGTGGGGTCCTCTTTCTTACAAGGATACCAGACATACAAATGAAGCCCCCTATGACCTCATCTTAACTTGATTGCATCTGCAAAGACCCTATTTCCAAATAAATCCACCTCCACAGGTACTGGGGGCTAGGACTTCACATCATTCTGGGGGGCATAATTCAGCTTATAATAAGGGACATCTTTAATAGAGTTATCTGTTACTCTTTAATATCTTTCCTTTCCTTAAAGCCTGGGAGGAAAGAAGTCAGTAAAAGTAAATCTTTATAAAACATTGAGTTTATATGCTTTTGTTGTATACAGTCAGCCTTCTGTGTCTCTGGGTTCCACATCTGCAGCTCCAGCCAGCGTAGATCAAAAATATTTGTTTAAAAATATTCCAGAAACCAGAAATTCCCTGGTGGTCCAGTGATCAGGACTCTGCACTTCCACTGCAAGGGATCCATGTTCAATCTTTGGTCAGGGAACTAACATCCCAAAAGGCACACAGCACAGCCAAAAAAATAAAAAATTTCCAGAAAAGTCCATAAAGCAAAACTTGAAGTTGCCACATGCCGGCAACTATTTACATAGCAGTTACATTTTACGAAGTATTATAAGTAATCTAGAAATGATTTAAAGTATACAGGAGGATGTACGTAGGTTATGTGCAAATACTATAGCATTTCAAGTAAGGAGCTTGAACAGCTGTGGGTATGGAGGCCTCAGGGTTCCTGGAACTGATCCCCTTGGACACTAGAGTGGGCACACTGGTGACGTTATGGAAATCTCCCCTCATCTGGAACCTGGTGGAAGCTGAATGAGCATCTGGGTCTGAGCAGAGGCAACCCTGCCTACAACAGGAGCAGAAAAGCATAGGAGCAGAGGTTTTAGAAGAGGCCAAGAGGCCTCACAATACGTGTGTCTAAGCACGTATTGGAAGGAGTCAGACCTCACCAGAGACTACGGGCAACCCTCTTCCTTCCTTTCCCGCCTGCCTCTCAGCTCCCCTCCCACCGCCACATTTCCTCTATGGGCGGTCTTGTTTCTCCAGCCCTCTTAGTCTCAGGCTGTCTGGGCTTCACTTCTACCCTTTCTTCCTATTCCAAGACCCTATCAAGCCATTTTATTCAGAGGGAAAAAAAGAAACGATTTTCTCTTGTAGAGAGTGTCATCTGTATCCTTAGAGTTCTTCTGGCTCTGTTTTTCATTGTGTCGCTTTCAAGGAACGTACCTTTGCCTTGACAAATGAACGACCCCTGCTTGCGCTTGAAAGCCCATCTCATTGCCCAGGGCTGTGGCCCCTGCTGCTCTCCAGATGTGGAACATCCTCTGACCTGTGCCACCCAGGCAGTGGAGGGGGTCGACAAGCCCCTTGGAGCTTTAGGTGGAGAGATCAATTTCTAGAAAATGTGAAGCACCCCCCTTCCAACCCACTTCCCTCTGGCTTCCCTGTCCCGCTGATCAGCAGAGGGTGGAGATGACCAGACGTTTCCAGGTGTCACGAATGCCCTCTGGTTGTAGCAGCTCTGAAAAAGTGAAATGAAAGTGTTAGTCGCTCAGTCGTGTCTGACTCTTTGTGATCCCATGGACTGTAGCCCACCAGGTTCCTCTGTCCATGGAATTCTCCAGGCAAGAATACTGGAGTGGGTTGCTATGCCCTTCTCCAGGGGATCTTCCCGACCCAGGGATGGAACCTGGGTCTCCCACATTACAGGATTCTTTATTGAATCAACTGTTTTCTTGCCCTGGACGTGATCCCATGGGAGCAGCAGAAGCCAGGCGGCGGCGGGAGCAACCACAGCCCTGGCACAGCCTGCGGAGCCGGGCCTCTGGGGATCTTGTGACCGGCAAGGCAAGCTGCCACAGCGGGTCACAGCCTCTCCTGAGGGGCGGAGGGGGCAGGGAAGGAATGAGTGCCGCCTTCCCCTCCCCACCACACCTCCAAGCTGTGCCCTTGTTCACCTCCCTGGTACCCAGGCCCTTTCAGGCTGGCACTGATGGAGTAGGAGGATGCTCTGGTCACAAGCACACCAGCCAGACCCCACCTGATGCATTTGCCGGGGGTGTAATCAGGGCATTAGCGGGAACTTGACAAACCAAAAGAGTAAAGCAAAGTCCTGAGATTTGGGCCAATATTTAGGAATTGAAAAATCTTTGTTAACATGAGCATGTCTGCAGATGATATGTTCTTGCATATGTTTGTGCTTACATATTTACTTACAGAGGCTTAATCATTAAATCATGTTATCCCCTAAAGATGTTCTCAGCGGCAACAAATCTCTTGGCATGAGATCTCATAGCAATAAAAACCCCTCGTGACAGGCAAGATGCTGCTGGAGTGCAGAAAATAAATTTGAAAAACTAGGTTAAAACAGTAGGAGGCATGATAGTCTAGCAGAAATAAAAAGGACAATCTAAGATTGTCACGTCTAGATCCTTTTCTGAATCATCACTGCACTATTTTTAGCTCTGACTGTGTGTGTGTGTGTGTGTGTGTGTGTGTGTGTGTAAAAATGATGAGAGCATTGCCTTTTCTCCCTGTTCCTGCCCAGAGCTTCTCCATCTTCCTTGAGTCTGGAATCAATATAATTTTTTTTTTAAAGGAAACAATAAGATGTCATTAATTGATAGATTGAGAAATTGATTCAACAAATTGGGTTCAGAATAAATGATAGTGATGAGGGGGAAGGAAAGAGGAAACTTTTGGGAGCACAGAGCACTCTCTTTTCATGTTTTTTTAAAGAGTTTCTTGTTACATGAAGTTGGCTATGATTTCTTAGACTGATATCAGTTAGTCAAAGATTAATAATAATACGGCCATGTGACAGCCTGATGGAGGCCCTTTTTCATTAATTACTCAATCACACCATCTCCCTGGGGAAGGTGGAACACTCCCTGTTTTATAGATGAGAAAACAGAGGCTCGAAACCACCAAATGAGTTGCTTACGCAACTTGTAGCAATTGGCGTCTGGCCAAAATACCATGAAATGCACTGGTGGAAATATCATAGACCTTCGATGTGGATATCCTATGGGCCACTCATTATCTTCTATCATTTACCCTCCCTTTCCCCAAGAAACTTCCTCTCGTGCTGGGTCCTGTGTGCCTTCTTGGTTCCAAGGCGTTAGCTACTTCCCCAGCCCAGGATAGACTGAGAACAAATACAAACTTGTCCTCTGGCTAGATCTGGAGACCAGGAGATTAGGTCACTGTGGCTGCTGGACCAGTCAGTTACTCAGTGACTCAAAGGCTTTCATGATTCCTGGCTCTCCCTCCCCATACAGAGGCAGGCCAAAGAGGGATGAAAGTGATGCTGCCTCAACTGGCAGACCCCAGGCAGTGTGTGGACCCTGGCTTCATTTAGTCCTAGGGCATTACATGTTCCAAAAGGCAGCCTGTGAGACATACAGATGTTCATTTTTTGAAATTTTTATTTTATATTGGAATATAGTTGATTGACAGTGTTATGTTAGTCTCAGGTGTATAGCAAAGTGGTTCAGCTACACATATACATGTATCTATTCTTTTTCAGATTCTTTTCCCATATAGGTTACTATAGAGTGTTGAGTTCCCTCTGCTATACACTAGGTCCTTGTTGATTAGGGATGTTGCTTTTTAATCTCTGTTCTCAAGGACAGAGATTGGAGAATAGAGGCCTGGTTCGTGTGTGCTCTGGTCGGGAGCACCTGCCCCCGGGGTGGTCTGTTCCACATGCAGCCCTCTCTACTTTACAGTCCAGACGTGGCTCCTTGAACGCTTTACTTCTCGGCTGTCTCCAGCAGCAGCAGCACAGGTTTTGTGAGTTAGCACAGGAGATGTTCGGAAACACTTTTCATTGTCAGGACAAGTGGTGTTGAAGATACAGGCACAGGCTGGGACAGTCTCCAGGCCCCTCTGCCCTCGACAGACGGGGCTGACCGCTGCAGTCAGCCTGGTCACAGGGCCTCCTCAGAATGGCATTTTGTGTGGCCCTGATGCAGTCACCTGTCACCTGATCTCCACTGGAAAGTAAACAGAAGTTTTCTGTTAGGGTTGAGGAATACACACCTCAAATGAGACTATTTCAGAAAGTGCTTATTGGGATGTGTAAACAGACCTGGGATTTTACTCAAGCCCTTCAAGAACATGCTCTGTGACTGCACGGGTACCTGTTTGCTGGTCAACATTTGCCAAGGCAATCTAGGACTCACTTTCATGGTAACATGTCACTGCTGGTGAGTGTGTGTGTGTGTATGTGTGCATGCCTGCTCGCATGCACACCTGTTATCCCATTGGTTGGCTGGAATTGCACACATTGACTGATGTGGGCTGGAAAGAGGTCACTGTGCAGATCGCTTCTCAACCCTGTGTCACAAAATAGCTTAAAATTCACCATGAAAATGAGCAAAAAAAAGCTGGGAACGCTGGTCATTAAACATTCCCTGGGAAAGCTGGTCATTAAACATTCCCTGCACACCACTGCCTGTAGCCTCTGGAGGCTAATTGAGAATGGCCAAATTGGTTTAAGAGAGTTTGCAATGTCACTAAAATAAATCAATCTGCTTACCTCTATTTTAATCCATAATGATGCTCAGAGTAAGGTTTTAATTTGTCTTATAAGAACCTTAGAGTTAAAATATATATATATATATGGCTTCTCAGGTGGCTCAGTGGTAAAGAATCCGCCTGCCAAGCAGGAGATACAGGTTCAATCCCTGGGTTGGAAAGATCCCCTGGAGAAGGAAATGGCAACCCACTCCAGTATTCTTGCCTGGGAAATCCCATGGATAGAGGAGCCTGGTGGGCTACAGTTCATGGGGTTACAAAAGAGTCAGACATGACTTAGCAGCTAAACACCACCACAATAATACACACACAGGTACACACAAACACATATATATATACCAGGTTTAAAAATGCTAAAAGCATCACACTTTATGAAATAGTAAGACAATACAGAGGAGCCTGGCCAGCTACAGTCCATAGAGTCGCACAGAGTTGGACACGACTGAAGTGACTTAGCATTCACACACACAAACAGACAATATAAAAAACTGAAAAAAATGGAAAATATCATCCTTAGTTCTACCACCCAAAGATAATCATTTTAAAAGACAGAAATTTCCAAAGTTAAGTCACTTGACCAAGCTTTACCTTTAAGAAAGCAAGCCAAAAAAAGGAAAGCCTTCTTGATTTTGTTGATCGAGAAGGAAGGCCCACTGTAAAGGTGACTGTTCAGTTTTTCACGATCACTTAAATGAGTCACAATTCTAAACAGAAAATCTGCTTTTCCACCAACTTAAAACAAGTTTGAAGTTGGCCCTCCCTTTGTCTTAGATTCCAGCGTCCAAAAAGTCACAAGGCTGTCTGACTTCAGCGTGTTAACAGGAGTTTTAGGGGTTATGAAATAGCAAGATAAACCGTCCTCCAAATTCTCACACTCTGCCGCATCTGAGCTCCCTGAGAAACTGTTCTCGGCAAGGAGTTCAGTCTTCAGAATCACTGAAAAGGCCCCTTCCGGTTGCACAACGAGGAGGTCAGCAGTCACTGTGGTGAATTCATAGGCCCACACAGTGCAGCCGTCAGGGCCTGGGTTCAGAAGCCCACAGCAGAGCGCATTAGCTGAGACGTGTTTGCTTTGGAACCAAGGCTGTTGTAGAAATAAATCGAGTATCCAAATGTAATAAAAGACGCAGAGCCAAGACTCTCTCTTCTTTTTAAACAACACTTGCAACTTGTTACCCTGCCTCTGATGCTGTCACCCTGCCATTGAGCTGAACTCACTGCAATCTGGCTCTGATTAAGTCACACAAGGAGATCCAACCCACTAGCCTTCCAGGGCACCACCACCACCCCTGTCCTGAAAACGCACCCGTGTGAGCTCACCCCTGATGCGTTTTGTAAAGTCAGGCTTGTGACTCTTCCCAATCTATAAGATAAGTGTAATTCTTCCATTCTAGAGCTTGAAGTCCACAGCAATAGTTGTACAGAATGTTGATGACTCGGAACTAAAGTCCCTGCCCTCATGATGGGGGACATCAGGGGAGAAACATCAATTCATAAAGCCCAGCAGAACTCAGAGCTCAGAGCAAGTGTCATGAAACCCATTGCTGAAAAAGCTTCCACTCACCAAGAGTGAACCTAATGTAAACTAGAGACTCTGGACAATAATGATACACTGATGTAGGTTCATCAGTTGCAGCAAATGTACCCCTCTGATGTAGAATGTTGGTAGAGGGGGAGACTTTGTGTATGTGGGAGAGGGAATAGGTGGGAACTCTGTACTCTATTCAATTTTGTTGTGAATGCTCTTAAAAATAAAGGCTATCTTTTAGAAGAGCTTCCATATTCAAAGGGTGGGAAGAGTCAACTGCCAGAGCAGTGACATTTCTGGCGACACTCTTGAGTATGTGTTGAGGGATGCACTGGACTCTAAGTCATTAGAGATGAGTTTTAAAAGAGAAAGAGAGAGATGAGGGAAGGAAGGAAGGTCATCTGTAAGCCTGTGTTTCCAATAAACACATTCACCATTGATTTGCAAAAGTTTTCAGTTAGAAGTGATGAGAGAAGGAGAGATGATGCGTGTTCAGTATGGTGCCTTTGAGAACATTGTTTCCGGAAGATTTGATTGATTTCAATGTGATGCAATAGAGGTAGAACAAGGGAGAAAGTCAAAGGTCCAGAGATCTGTAGTGTGACTTCCCCCTGCCAACCCACAAATCTCTAGTAAAATCTGTAAAGAAAAAAAAATTCATAAAATGCCTGCCTTGGAGTCATCAGAGAACAGGCTGAGTTTTGTGTTCTGGGTGTCACAGGGACAGCTCCTGAGGGTCTAGGAGAGTGAAATCAAGAGAAAAGCATTTGAAAGGGAATATGATTGTCATAGGAAAAATAATTTTATTAGTGCTGGTTTTCTTAAGGATGGTAATGGTCACTTTGAGGAATATTGTTACAGCCAGAAGGATCCCTCTGGTGGATACATTATACCCGAACCTAGAAATTGCTGACATCAACACCAAAGCCAGATGGTGGTTTCTAAACTGATTTAATAATGGAATCCAGTGGTGTCACACAGAAGGCCTACAACTACTAAACCAATTTAATCCAAAATGATGCTCAGAAGGTATAATAGTGAGAGACAGGATAGCGCCAGTCTTATGGGAAACTACTCACGATCCATCAATGTTGGAAGGTTATTGTAGAAACAGAGACATCACCTGGGGTTTGACTGTTTATTGTTAAAAGATAAATTGAATTCCATATATATGCATTAGTATACTGTATTGGTGTTTATCTTTCTGGCTTACTTCACTCTGTATAATGTGCTCCAGTTTCACCCATCTCATTAGAACTGATTCAAATGAATTCTTTTTAATGGCTGAGTAATATTCCATTGTGTATATATGTACCACAGCTTCCTTATCCATTCGTCTGCTGATGGGCATCTAGGTTGCTTCCATGTCCTGGCTATTATAAACAGTGCTGCGATGAACATTGGGGTGCACATGTCTCTTTCAGATCTGGTTTCCTCGGTGTGTATGCCCAGGAGAGGGATTGCTGGGGGAATTTAAAAAGATGGTAATGATAACCCTATATGCAGGACAGAAAAAGGGACACAGATGTATAGAACAGACTTTTGGACTCTGTGGGAGAAGGCGAGGGTGGGATGATCTGAGAGAATAGCATTGAAACGTGTATATTATCAAGTGTGAAACAGATCGCCAGTCCAGGTTGGATGCATGAGACAAGTGCTCAGGGCTGGTGCACTGGGATGACCCAAAGTGAGGGAGGTGGGAGGGAGGATCAGGATGGGGAACACATGTAAATCCATGGCTAATTCATGTCAATGTATGGCAAAAACCACTACAATATTGTAAAGCTCAGCCTCCAACTAATAAAAATAAATGAAAAAATAAATAAATAAAATAATAATAATTTTAAAAAAAGATAAATTGAACCACACTGGGAGGAAGTCATGACATCTGCTAAGTACTTTGAACTTGACCAGAAAACCACATATCTCTTCTTGGTGGCTGATGTCTCCAAGGTGGCTTTGACAGGACTTACTGCTTTTCAGCTCCTTCATAATCAGACAAGAAAGAAGGTGGCAGGATTTTAGTACAATGCTCAGATACTTGTGGGAGAAACATGTCGTGTATGTTTATATTAACTTTCTCTTCTGCTAGACGTGGAGTGGATCTGGAACATCTTTGTGTTGGGTGACTGGGAGGGATGATGGGAGAATGCAGGTATTTCAAGGTGTGGATAATTGATCCCACATACATTTAGGGCCTCTGAAGGGCAGGACCATTGTGGGGGAAGGGGTGGGGTTTAGTAGGAGCTCACAGCGCCACCATCCCTATTGTTGAGCTTGGCACTGAGGGAGTGAAGCCAACAATGGGACCACTGGACTTTGAAGGGATTATGTGGACCTGGGGAAATAGTAGCAGTGTGACTCCCCTAGACTAAGGACCAGGCCCGCTTCCATTTTCCCAGGCCCAAAGACATGTTTTACAGCCAAGCTAGTTATAGCTGCCCAAGCACCTATATCAAAATCTACCTTCAACTGCCTCCTTGCACGTCAGAGCTGGAAACAGGTGACCTATTCCCAACCTTCCCCAGGGTTAAGCTCTCGTTGTCCATGGCATGTGACTACTACTTGCCCCCACTGGACTCCTTACGAAGTCTTTAGCTCAGTGTTTCTCAATCGTGACTGCAAATTAGAGTCACCTCTAACCATACTTATGCTCTAAATTTGGACTGGAAAGGGCTTGGTATAGACAGGGTTGATTATGGAATTTGGACTAAAGCATAGCTCAGATGGTTCTAATATATAGCCAGGGCTTAGAACCATCCCTTAGCTGAATCTACATCTGGGTTCTGCCCAGGGTTTATCTGATGCTATTGTATTAACTTCTATTAAGCTGACCTGGTATTGACTCCCCAGTGTGCCTGGGTTCTGATCTTTGATATTTATTTGTCTTGTCTCCCAACCTATTGCCTACTTGTCCTCTGAAACTTGCATTCTTCTTCACAGTCTTCTGGAAAATGGCTTTTCCTGCAGAAAAACCCAATCATGTCTAGAGGCATTTTAGTAGGATCTTTACTTCCAGAGACCAGAACATGATTTTCTGGTTCCATCTGCAGTCTCTGGCTGTGAGACATTAAAAAGAAGAATCAGTAGCCGGGGGTGCCCTGATAGCACAGTCCCAAAGCTGTAACAAAGTGTCTCTAGGGTCTCGCTGTCTGCATGGCTCCCTGAGTTCGACACCCAAGGTTGGAAGTTGTGTACGGGCGGCTTCCAAGGTTCTCCATCTCAGAGCCAGCTCTCCAATTATAGAATTTTATACACCTCAGAATGGGTGGAAAAACAGGGTGATCACAGGTCACACTTTGCCTAAGTAACACGTTCTCCCAAATATAGGAAATTTTTTCTTCAGAAATGCCCAGCCTCTACTCTGAAACTCCTGTGTGGTGTTAAAACTTTTATCATTTCACTGTTGAGGAAACAGAAAGGACAATGGGTGGCTTCTGGAATCTAGATCAAGGTGAAACTCTCATAAACCTTTATTAGACCTCACTAATCCCTTCCCTGCTTTATGTCTGTTATCCTGAGACACAGGCTTTGCTGGGTGACAGTTTGAAAAAAAAAAAAAGAGTGAGAACTTCCCATGTCTCAACAACTTTGGTTAAAACCTCCAGGAGTCCTGGTCTCTTGCAAGTGAGACATTAAAAAAAAAAAAAAAAAGAAGCTTAGGAGTTGTGAACTCTTCCTTTGAAATTCTCATTTGCTTTTGAACATTCCCCTTTTCATAATGTAGGAGACTCACTTATGTTACCCACAGCCCAAGCTGACTAGGAGAGATCTTCAGTTCTACAAAGCTAGCCTGGTGTTTTGTAGGATTATATCTTCTATCTTAAGTCTTTTTTGTGATGTAGAGTGATGGTTTTCCTGAGCTCAGGTTCTGAGATCTGACGCACCACCCCTAGGTTATCAATCTGAAATACAGCTTTAAAAACCTGCATAGATAGGGTGGTATTTGAAAAACCAAAACCAAAAACCCAACTCCCATATGTGAAATTGTCCTCAAAAGATATTGAATCATATGTTTGCTAAGTTAGAAATATTATTTAAAGCAGCTTTATTTGTTAAATTACTGTCTATTCATTATGTGAAGGACACATAAAATTTAACAATAATTTTCTAGCTACTATTCCTTTGTCATTATGGGTAGAGATGCCAATTTTTCAAGAAACTGGAATGGTGATTTCAGGTAAAATACGGGTTTAGGCTGCCTAGTGAAATTCAATGAAATCAATAGGAAGCTCCCATGCTTGCATCCTGAGCGTGGAAACTAAGGAGGTGTCAACACACGTACATTTGCCAGTAATGAAGCTTCAAGATGTGCTCCTTAATGGAAGATAATCAACTGCAATGCAAATTTAATGAACTCTGATTTTGAAATGCAAACCAAATCCAGTATCCCACAGAAGATTAACCTAGTCGATAATCTCATTTGAAGCTTTGAGCGGTGAGAACCATCCATGGCACTGACCAGATCTGCCTCTCGAGATGCTCGTGAGAGGTGGCCATCCTTCTCAGGCTTACTGCCGGTTCCTGTGGTCTTTTCTGCATATTTCACTGTTGGCTAAATGCTACCACTCTGACCCTTAACAGAGGTACTATCAAATTTACAGTAACTACCCATGAAATCTTAGCCTGCATTAGACTGTTTAGAAAAAGAAGAAGAAAAAAACTTATCTGAACTCATGTTTTTAAAAAAAGAGAAATGAACAGATGAAAATATTGGCTTTATTACTGGTAAACTGAATTGGCAGAACAGCTGGAAACTGCAGATGTCTCTTCAGATTCAGAGCTCAGACCGAAGACTTTTCAGAAAGTCACATATTTAAATTTTAATGGCAGTCATCTAAAGATAATGTGATGAAATGGAAACAGTGTTCCAATTCAATTTACCAGTAATAAAGCCAATATTTTCAATTGTTCTTAAAAAAAAAATAATAAACCTTAGAACTGTACCAAGAGTGACCTTAATTGTAAACTATAGACTTCAATTCATAATAATACATCGATATTGGTTCATTAATTGTAATAAATGTACACAGTAAAGTGTTAATGGAGAGGAGAAAAGGAAGAAAACCTTCTCAGCCAAACCCTGCTCTGGTTTAATGCAAGCATCCACCCCTCCATGGAACAGCTTCTCTTTTCCCTTTGCATCCTCCATCAAGCCTTGCGGGAACTCTTCTTACTTTCCTTGAACCACAAAGAATCTCCCTCAGCCCCTCTGTCTCAGAAAACGGGGCTGTTTGCCCTGTATCAGCGCTTCAAAGTGAAACTCCCTTCCTTGATCCCATGGCCCTTTATCCTTCAAAGGTCCCCAGAGGAGGCCACCTGCAGAGTCCCCTTCTTTCCAATGTAAAACTACTTCCTGCGGTTTAGGTGCCTCACCTCACACCATGTGTTTTTAGGAGTGGCCGACAATCAGTAGGTCCAGGACGTTTTTCTGGCTCTGTTTAGGCACCCGGGTGCCAGGCCGAGCAGGCAGCGGAATATGTAGGTCTGCAAAGTAGGAGAGAGGTCACTGTCATCCCCACCTGGAGCTATTCATTGACATGAGTAGCTAAGCCAAGGAGATGGAAAATGGCAACAGAATTCCATAGCACCTTGAGCTCCATGGGGCCGGGGCTTGGCCTCCTCCTTGTGAGGAGGAGAGTGGGAAAGTTGAAAAGAGAGACAAGTGTAGCAACTTGAAAGTCACACCATGTAGAGAATTCTCACGGCACAGAAAAAGGACGTGATGCCATTTTGTGCAGCTCTTCTAAGTTAGTGAGGAATACAGGTTACTAAGCCCTTTGAAGAGTGTTTTGGAAGCAAATAAAGCCTTCTGTAGAAGTTAATTTCTGAAGATTTATAGACTTGCTACTAAACAACTGTACTTAGAGTAACTGCATAAGGGAGAAGAAGACTTAGCAATAACAGCTTGGAAACAATAAGGGCTGCCATACTGCGGTTGGTGTGATTTGTGGTTCACAAACCGCATGTGGCATATACGGTGGGATCAAGACTTGAGATGAGGAGAGACTGTTTCTGAAGCCACATTTGTGTTCAAGGTTATTCCCTCCCCGCCCCCCACCTCCGCCCCAGTTCCTTAGAGGAGAAAGAATTGGAAGCACGTGTTACAAACCTCTATGTAAACTTTATAGTTCATTTTGTTTAAATAATCACAGTGTGCGTTGTAAACTGAATCTGGGTTGCCAGATTTACCAAAAAAAAAATATATATATATATATATATATGTGTGTGTGTGTGTGTATATGGGACACCTAGTTAAATTTGAATTTGAGGTAAACAATGAATAATTGTTTCAGTGTCTGTTCTGTATTTTATAGGACAACCTTAAACTGAACGCAGTTCTCATTAGAGTATCATATTCAACATTCTCAACAAAACCTACTGTTTTTCTCATGAGGCTCCCAGTGAAAGGCCATCTTGGTTTTGCTGTTGTCCTCTGAACGAACTGAGTCCATTTGCTGTTTCTCCAATTTCTTTATAAAATCTCCATTGTGCTGCTGTTGTTGAGTTGCTAAGTCATGTCTGGCTCTTTGTGACCCCGTGGACTGTAGCCCACCAGATTCCTCTGTCCATGGGATTTCCCCAGGCAAGGATACTGGAGTGGGTTGCCATTTCTCTCCCTTATGTGCCAGAGGAACATTCCAGATTCTTGCCTCCTGAAACTGCTAGCTCCTTCCTGGGCTTTTCTATCGTTGACCCTTTTCTTCTAGTTTTTTCTCTTAACCGGTCCACTCCCCCACTTCTTGGCTTTCCAACATGACCCGCCCTTATCTATAGATGTCCTCTGCTTCACTTCCCCAGCCAGGGGCCAACCTTGCCCACTTCCAAGTGGGAGCTGCTTTTGTGGCCAAGATGGTGCACTGCACCCTACTTACCCCAACTTGCAAGACCAACAGATCTCATAGATCCCCCTTAACTAGTCAAGCCTGGAATTTCATGCCTGCGGAGGCCAAGATGAGGAGGCACAAGTCCCTCTTACAGAGCACTGTCTCTTTAAGGCGAAGTTCTGCAAAGTTCCCACAGTGAAGGCTGCTCAGACAGCCCCGGGGGGCTGATTAGAGGCCGGTTCTCAGAGATCTTAGGTTAAGGCAGGGGCACATCTGAGAGTATTTTTGCACTATTTTATTTTATAACACTAGGATCTGGAGGGAAGGGCATTGCACCATTTTCTTAGGAGCTCCAGACTCCAGCTCAAAGCCTCATTCCAAAGAACCCTTTCATATTTATTCACCCTGAAATAAAAAGATTTTAATTTGAGCTGACAATCTCGACATTTCATCAGCACTGAAATCAAGTAAAATCAATTCATGTCACCAGGATTGTTTATTACAGAGAAGGAATAATATATATATGTGTGTGTGTATAAAACCACATAGTGGCATTTTCCCACCCAATGGTTATAGAGAGAAGATGCCTTTCTTTGCAACTGATGTAAATCCCATCCAGTCCCCTGAAACTGGTCTCCCTGGTTACCTCTGTGGGGTTATCTCAGCACTTCTGTGACCTGGAGCCCTGAGAGTTCTGTTTTGGGTCCTCTGAGGCATGTTTACCCCTGCCCAGGCTGGCAGTGATAAATGCCTTATCTTTTTCAACCAGAGGTTATTTCTACCAGAGTTCTCCTCAACTCCTTCTAACAGCTCAGTACCTGGGTATAGTCCCTGCAGTGGCCCAGGGTGGGTTAGATCTGGGCAGGACTGGGGCAAGCCCCAGGAACCACTCCTAGCTAGTTAAAACATTATTTCCATGTGAGCTAATGCCATTCCTTCAGCTTTTCATGGAAACAGCTCAGAATTATCTAGCAACATCTGGGATGACTCTCTCTCTCTTTTCGCTCACAGCTTGAACACTGTCAGAGATTCTTAGTTCATGTGACTATTCGCCCTGTATATGTGATTATCATAGGAACTGCATTTATCCACGTGGACAAATGAGTTCGCACACATAAAAATCTTTGGAGCCAAAGCCAAACAAGGCCCCTTTCAGAAATGCAGACTTTTTGCCACCCTTCATTCCTTCAAGCTCACAGCTTTTTTTTTTTTTTTACAGCAGCTCGAAAGTCTTGAGTTTTGGGAACAAGCCAGATGTTTTGGGGTGTGTCTGTGCAGATTCAGAGATCTTTTGGTGGGGGGGAGGCAGCAAAAGAAAACAATTTTCCTTCCCTTGGTTTCTAAGCATTTCTGTTAATCTGCATTATGTTTGTGAGTGTTATGCTAAGTTGCTTTACATTTGGGAAAATAGACTGTATTTTAATATTCTCTGTAATCTTGGTTTTCATTTCCTCTCAAGTCCTTTATTCTACTGCCAAGTTGCTGACCTGTCTAACCTTTGCTGCAAGGATAAACTCTGACCTTCATGGAAATTCCACCATCTCAGGAAAGGAAAACTTTAGCTCCAGCCAGGCCTAGAATCTTGCAATGAAAGGAAGCTGAAATGAGATTTTTATTGGAATAGACACTGTCCAGTGGTTTGCTCAAAATTTAAAGAGCATTTTTAAAGCATTTTAAAGAGTTTCATTTGTTAAAAAAAAATGTCTCCAACATTATTGTTTTAAAATATGTAGCTTCAGATGGTGCCTGGAATTAGGCTGTTAAAAAATAAAATAATAACAAACTCAATGTTTTCTCAGTGTTCAGATCCTAAGTTCAAATCTTCAAATTTTATCATAATGATGTGTGTGTGTGTGTGCTAAGTCACTTCAGTTGTGTCCAACTCTTTGCAACCCTATGGACTGTCGCCCAGCAGGCTCCTCTATCCATGGGATTCTCCAGGCAAGAATACTGGAGTGGATTGTCATGCCTGCCTCCAGGGGATCTTCCCAATCCAGGGATCGAACCCATGTCTCTTACGCCTCCTGCATTGGCAGGCAGATTCTTTACCACTAGTGCCACCTGGGAAACCCAGCAGTTCTTAATATCACAAATAGGAAAAGCTGCTTTATGAATTACTTAGTCTTTCTCTTCCATATCTTCCCATTTCCCTTTCCAGTTTGATAGGGCATTTTTAGTCACTAAATATATTGTGATATTGTGTTTCTAAACTTTTAATTCCATGGGCTATGGAATTTAATAAATTCCATTTATTAAAATGGGAGTGACTCCCAGTACTGTAGAAAAAGTGTTCTTTTTGTGGGGAGGGAACAGTGTCAAGCCACACTATTATCCTTACTTGCCTATGTGTTATTTGATTTTCAGAAAGAATTTATAATTAGTCTGAGGTCAAAGAGTCTTTGGGGCTTCCCAGCTGGCACTAGTGGTAAAGAATCTGCCTGTCAGTGCAGGAGACTTAAGAGATGCAGGTTTGATCCCTGGGTCAGGAAGATCCCCTGGAGGAGGGCGTGGCAACCCACTCCAGTATCCTTGCCTGGAGAATCCCATAGACAGAGAAGCCTGGCGGACTACAGCCCATGGGGTTGCAAAGCACCGGACATGACTGAGTAAGCACATCACATATATATGTTAAATATATGCATATATATAATCCTAGCTACATATATTCCTCATCCCTAGAGAGGGAAACGGCAACTCACTCCAGTATTCTTGCCTAGAAAATCCCATGGATAGAGGAGCCTGGCAGGCTACAGTCCATGGGGTCACAGAGTCGGACATGACTGAGCAAGTAAACAACAACAAATTTTTCTTATACTTGGTATACTAAATATGTTTAGTTTTAAGTACCATTTTTAATATTCTAATTATATGTGCATGTAACATATGTATAATCAAGGTACACACATTTAAGGCTGGAAAATATTAATGTTCCTTAGTAAAAAGAATTATTTTTGTACCATATGAGAATTATATTTGGAAAAACCACCCAGCAGGGGGATGTTTTGCAAACTTCTTTGGCTGGATCTGTTGTGGAGGCTTCCTGTGGCAGAAAGTCTCCATGTTGTATGTATATAAGAAGTTGTGTATGTGTAAGGAATATAGATCAACTATGTATCTAAGGGAAAGGAGAAGGAGCTGTGCTCTGTATAGATTTAATTTGACCATTTGCTCCTCCAACTTTATGAAGTACAGTTGTTATAACTGAATGTGCAAGGAAGTTAAAACTTCTAAAAGAGGGGTGTCACATTCTTGACACCGACAGCTCATTTCAAAAGCTCAGCAGCAGTCCTATTTTCAGAATTTCTAAACTGGTATAGATTTGAGGTGCCAGCTAGTTAGAGAAGACGGAAATATATATTAATAGACTCAGGTGGTGTGACCCGAAGGTGTGACTTTAACGTTATAAATAAAATCCCTGGTTTTCAAAATCCACCCTCCCCCAACCCCATCCATCTCCAGTCTCCCACACCCCTACTGATGGGTCATCAATTCCCAAGTTCTCATAATTGATGACAGTGCCTTCTGCTAAACAAAAATATATCCCTGAGATATGGGTAGCACATGGGCTGAGATGCAAGCTGAGCACCAGGAACAGACCTCAACCCTTCCTCCCTGGTACTCTTATTCAGTAGGTCTGGGTGAGGCTAGGAATTTGCATTTTAACAAGCACCCAGGGCTTCCCTGGTGGCTCAGACAAGAATCTCCCTGTAATGTGGGAGACCAGGGTTCAATCCCTGGGTTGGGAGAATTCTCTGAAAAAGGAAATGGCAGCCCACTCCAATATTCTTGCCTGGAGAATCCCATGGACTGGAGCCTGGCAGGCACAAAGTCAGCCAGGACTGGGCAACTAACAGTAACAAGGGCTCAGTGATAGGAGGGGTACTTGGAGTATACCTTGAGCCAGTGTATATTAAAGTGTGCATGGCTGAAGGTGGACGCCTCCTCCAGAAGTCGAGGGAGCCCTGGGCATATGCTTCATGGGCAGTGCAGAGAACAGACAAGCTTGGGCACACCATCAGCTCCTCCACGCTTTCTCAGGACCAGCTCTTGATAATTATCCATGAGACAGGTGTTTAGAACATAGAAACAAATAAAAAAGACTAGAAAAAGCTCTTCGCCTTCTTAAGAACAGTGTGAGTAAGATCATATGAAGGGACTATTTTTTTACTGGAGGGAGGAGGGTTCGAAGCCTTTAACTTTGGAACCCGGTGAATGAATATCAGCAGCGTTTGATCTGCAGAGTAGACAGGGCACCAAATGATCTGGAATCGTTGCCCTGGACACCCTCCCGATGGACATCTCTGCTCCACACACACTTGGAACTCTGAGGACACAGGCGCTTCACTGCGAGGAAGGTTAATTGGATTTGTGACCAGGAGCTGGGGCAGTCAGCCGGAGGGACCACTGGGCAGGGGTTGAACTTGGTGGGAACGGCGAGGGCCTCAGAAATACTGAGCACACGGAAACGGGGATGGCCCCGGGGCAGAGGGACAGGCCTTCCTGGCCAAGCTGGGGGTGCCCTGGAGGACCTGAAGCGGACTGATCTTGATTTGTGTCGACAGGAAAGCTGTAACAAAACACAGTAGGGAGGCATCACTTTGGGTAGAAGGTTTTAAGGAGAAATAGCATCAGCTAGAGGGACCTTGAAGAAAGAAAGGCATGTAGACATCAGATAGGGGAGCGTGGGAAGGGGCAGGAGCCCAGGTGCTAAAGGATGCTCGCAACTCCTGTGATCCAGTCCATTGTCCACGATAAAGCTGAAAGGTGGGCTGGGAACAGCTGTATGTCAGGTTAAAGGTGTGTGCGTGTGTGCATGCACATGTGTGTGTATCAGAGATGTGATGGAACAAGTGAGTACCACGATGAAGCCCAGGTTTTAGGAAGATTGAGTTTAGGAAGCCGCAGATAAGGTGGATTCACGCAGGGCGAGAAAGAAGTCAGAAACATAAAGGAGATTCTTAACAGAGCCAAGGGAAGTGTTTTATGGAGGCCTAACTTCAATACTTTGGCCATCTGATGGAAAGAGCTGAATCATTGGAAAAGACTCTGATGCTGGGAAAGACTGAGGGCAGAAGAAGGGGACGACAGAGGATGAGATGGTTGGATAGCATCACCAACTCAATAGACATGAGTTTGAAAACTCCAGGAGATGGTGAAGGACGGGGAAGCCTGGTGTGCTGCAGTCCACAGGGTCACAGAGTCAGACACAATTGAGTGACTGAACAACAGCAACAAACAAGGATGGTGGCAATTAGGGCCCCTGGGACACTTGAATTTTGCAGTGGAGCTGGGCCTGGTCAAGGAAAATGACCAGTTTGATTTTGAACCTACTATTACATCTGAGATGCTGGCAGGCAGTCCCTGTGGAAATGTCCAGCTGGCAGCTGGGGACATGGGCCTGATGGTAGAAGCCCTGAGTTAGGGAACAGAACCTCAGGAGCTGCTTTGGTTAGAGACAGGAGCGGGCGAGGTGGGGAGGGAAGGAGACAGGAAAGGAGGCGTTCCCAGGGGAGGGACCGCTGTGGTGCAGCGTGATGGGAGCCAGCAAATCAAAGAACCTCAAGGAGGAAGTGTCAGCAAACAGTGTCAGCTGCTGTAGCAAGGCCAGGGCTGATGACCCCAGGGGTCGGGGCTACTGTTGGCATTAGCAGTACAGGCAAAATACAGAATTACTTGCAACCTAGGTGTCGGAGCCAGGGAGCCGTTTATCCTTACACCAAGTTGGTAGTGTAATCAGGGGAAGGATTTTCAAAATATTCATTCATTCATATTACTGTCAGAAAGACAGAGGTCCTTTTGTCAGGGAGGTGTAAGAAAAGAGTGCAGAGGTTGAAGATACGAGCAGGCCATGTCCATGGAAACGGCTCAGAGAGGACGCATTGAAGGAGAGCCGTGAGCAAAGGTCTTGGCACAGAAGGGGCCCCTGTTTTCTTCAGGCACAGGATGGAAGTTGCTGGTAAAGTTACAGAGAAGGAATGTTAAAAGAGAAAGCGGGTACAGAGCTTCAGTTCGGGTTGATGAGAAAGCTCTGGAAATAGAAGGTGAATGTACTTAATACCACTGACTCGTACATTACACATGGTGAAAGTGAGAACTTTGGTGTGAAGCTCTATTTTATCAGAGAGAGAGAAAGAAAGGGTGTGGTCAGTCTGGCAGTCAGGTAGGTGGGCCGTCCCCTCCGTCGGGGACAGGGGGGAAGAGCAGTGAGGACCCCTACTAGGCAGCACAAGAAGTGGGCACCAGAATGGCCCAGGCTCAGGGGTGCGGTGGGAGCTGCTCCTTTTCTTGGTAAATCTTAATCCCGTCATGTTCATCCTTTGCCCAAAATTTGTCAGTGGTTCCCCATTTCTCTGAGGACAGAACTCTTTAACTCTACCAGGACCTCCCAGGCCTGGTGGGAGCCGACCCCTGCTCACCTCCCTAACCTGACCCCCAGCACCCTTCCCCTCAGACTCCTCCCTTCAGCCACACAGACCTCCTCAGGTCCCTGGACGTGAAGACAGACGCCCTCCCCAAGGCTTTTGCCTGTGCTAGTCCCCCTGAATGGCCCCTCTCATGCTTCAGGTTTCCGCCTGGATGTCCCCTCCTGCGGAAGTGGGCTCCCTTGTCCCCCATCACGCCCAGCCACAACATCCGGTCACTCCCTTCACAGCGCTTGTCACATTGGGGAGCAGTGTATGTATGTGTCAACTTGTTCATTCACTGTCCTCCCACTAGTCTGAGAGTGTGGTGGCATTAAGAACCACCATGTCTGGCCTGTCTCTTCCCTACAAAGGGCTCTCTATGCATAGTAGATATTTGTTCAGTGAGGATCTGCTGCGTGAATGAATGAATGACTAGATCAACCTCTTGATATTTTGCCACAGTGCCCAGCAGTCTGGGCACAAGAGAAAAGAAAACAGAGAATGGCAATTCCACAGGAGTAGGAGTGACTATGGGGAACATGTGCGAGAGTCTGGGAACAAGACTCATGAGAAAAGAATGTATGAACCCACTAGGGCTTTGAATAGACTGAGATGAAAGTCCTCAGACAAGGAAAAGATGGCCATGCTCAGGTTTATTGTGTGTGTGCGCATATTTCTGCATAGCGCACTGAGGGTGGTCAGGCCAACAGCCCCAGTAGATTCCCAGCCAGGTTTCTTGAGCACCTGAGATGGTCTGAGACAGCAGCAGTAGTAAAAGCTACTCTTGGGCACTTGCTCCAAATCAGTGCTTGTACTTGGCGAATTAGCTTGTTTAATCCTTACAATAACCCTCCATGGTGACTACCTTTATGAAGAGCAAGCAGTGAGCAAGATGGCGGAGTCACTGACAGAAGGCATATCTTCCAGGTGCTCGTGTGAGACAAAGGGTCATTCCCCCACCCAACATTGAAAAATCGGATGAATCACTTGCCTTGGGGCCTAAAGTCTTTTCTTCTGCAAAGTATTGTTTAAAAATGCCTTGTCCCTTCAGTGATGACTTGATTAGAAAGCCCCCATGGAAGCACTGCCTCTTGAGTCATGAGAGTCATTCTTCCTCCTCCTTTTAAGCACCAACTGCCATCTTTGGCACTGTGCAGATTGGACAGAAGGTTTGCCTTCAGGGGCAGAGAGTGAAAGCCATAATTTTCTGCTCCACTTAGCACGATAGGCAATTTTCATTTTCTGTTTATAAAAGTGATTAGCACCCATAGTATAGGAGCAACTTTTGGGGTGGAGTTTTGTTGAAATTTCAGCTTGGGAGCTTGGAAGGGAAAATAAGATCAAAGTGGAGTAAGAGGAGGAAATGTAAATATTAGGGAAACGGCCTGGAGAGGAGGGTGAAACACCAGTCCATCTGACAGCAGGTTTCCACAGAGAAAAGTATTTTCATGACCAGTTCACATGTAAATAGTCCACGGCATGGGTTATTTTGGCAAAAGTGAGTTCAGAAAATCTGCTCAATAATATTCATTCAACTTCCTTTGCTTTCCTGTTGACGTCAGTATTTTCCAGCATGAGCAAGTGCTCAGGAGCCACGTGGAAGGTGTGCACTCCAGGCAGGAAGCCCCACCCCCCACCCCAGCTCCCCACCCCCAGCATCAGCCTCCTTTGGGTCAGGGAGAGACAGTTCCCTTCAGGATCTGCTAGAATGGTTTTCAGTTTTGGTAATAGTGATTGTGAGGACTGGTGCTGAGAGAGACCCCTGCCTCCCTTCCCAGCTCCTGCTAAGCCTGCAGTAGACAGTCTTTTCAGTAGTAGATGTTCACATCGTTAGGGTTGAACATGGAATCACCATTGAAAAGCAGAAGAAGTGTTGATGTTATTATGGCTCTGTGAACTATTTCTCCTTATTTTCATTGACCTCTGTACTGCTCCTTGTTAGAGCAGAGTAATGTAAAGGATACAGCTAGGTGGTTTTGAAGGAAATCTAGATTGAAAACTGTTCTGGAGATTACTCTCATCTTCATCAGACCGAAGCTGTGTGGGAAGTAAGTTAACCCACTGATAACCTGAGGTGCACAGGATTTACTGAGGGGGAATGACTGAAAAAGATTGTATTTTGGTTTTCTTACTAAACAGGGAAGATTTCCATTCATTCCTATGAGACTCTCAATGTGTCACTTGGTAAACACAAAGCTGATTGTGAAACCTGTGGGAAACTGTCTAAAATTGAAATGGGTACCCACACTCTTGTATTCATGGAGAGATGGCCCTGTTTCCAAATCATGGGTTATAAAATATTTTTTATATTTTTAATATTTATTTACATGGCTGCCCCAGATCTTCACTGTGACATGTGAACTCTTAGTTGTACCATGTGAGATCTAGTTCTCTGACCAGGGATTGGGCCCAGGTCCCCTGCATTGGGAACATGGAGTCTTAACCCCTGGACCACCAAGGAAGTCCCTCAAATCATGGCAGTTTTAAATACAAAGATGTATTGGTTTTCCAGGGTTGCTGTACCACAAACTGGGTGGCTTTAACAATAGAAACATATCGTCTCATAGTTCTGAAAGCTAGAAAATCCCCAAGGTCAAGGTGGCCCCATCGTTGATTCCTCTTGAGAACCATGAGGGAGACTCTATCCCAGGCCTGTGTCAGCTTCTGGGGGTTGCTGGCCATCTTTGGTGGTCCTTGCCTTGTAGAAGCATCACCTTGATCTCTGCCTCTGTCTTCACACGGTGTTGTCTTTATGGGCATGTGTCTGCATCCAAATGTCTCCTTTTTTTTTAATATTTCTTTGAAAAATATGTTTTTACCTTACTTTTGGCTACACTAGGTCTTTGCTGCTTTACGAGGACTTTCCCTAGGTGCGGTGGGTGAGTGGAGGCTACTCTGGGTGGCAGTGTGCGGGCTTCTCATTGCGGTGGCTTCTCTTGCTGTGGAGCTCAGGCTCAGTAGTTGAGACGCATGGGCTTAGCCGCCCCAAGGCATGTGGGATCTTCCCGGACCAGGAATCGAACCCAGGTTGCCTGTACTGGCAGAAGGATTCTTACTGCACTGCACCACCAGGAAAGTCCCAAATGTGTCTTTTTCATTAGAAAGTTATGTTAGATTAAGATTCACCCTACTGCAGTATGATCTCATTAACTACATCTGCAATGACCTACCTGCAAGTAGGGTCACGTTCTGAGTCATGTGGGTTAGGATTTTAACATACGAATTTTGGGGAAAATACAGTACAATCCATAACAAAAGCATTGGCCTCTTGAGTTATGAGCTTATTAACTAACTGATAGGATATATAGGCTCTTGATTTCCCCTTTTTACTTTTTGTTGTTGTTGCCTAGTTTCTTATAATAAAAGTTAGGTTAAGAAGGAAAAAGTAAAGTTCAAGCTAATGTATCTCACTTTGTTGCATGCAGCTTTGGGAATAGGATGAGGGTCAAAATGAGGCTTTTAGTTCATGGTGTGTGTAAGTGGCTTCCCATCTGGCTGAATTAAGGATAGGTCCCAGATCTAATCAGAATGACAATGATGAAGTAAGGATTACAATCTACCTTAAAGTCAGGAGCCATGATATTAATGTTTTCTGGCAATGATGCTCACTGCCATGTGGTTTACACTTGTTTGACACCTTCATCCAGGGTGTACAGGTGGCAGGTTCTGATCTAGGCTGACCTCAGAGCCCACACTCCACAGAGTGAAGCTGGCACATCCCTACCTGGAGGTCCAGGACAGGGGTTGAAATAGGCTGTGGCTCGTTGAACAGACTGGGAAGACTGGTGGGCTTTATACTGACAGACATGCTTGTTTGCAGGTCAAAGGGTGATGCAGCTCTTATTTATTAAAAAAAAAAAAAAAAAGACAAACTTTTTCTTCCCACGTAGCACCATCTCATTTTCCTTGTAGCCCATTCTCAAGACCTCAGTTATGTTAGACATGCTATTGTTTCCCATCTTTCCATCTCATAAACTGATTTTAGACCAAATAGTTTTCACAGTTTTCTCCAAGGGAAATTATTCTGAAATTTCCACCACCAGAGTTTCTTTTTTTTTTCTCCTTTTCTTTTTTTTTCGGAACATTCTAAAATGTAACCTCTGAAGGTATCAAGGAGATGTTTAAAAAATGAAATTTCATTTTACTAATTGCCATGCTGCATAGCTCTTAGAGGGCTGTGGTTAGGATTACGGGAGGGAGGCACCAGAGTGGATTACAACACAGAGCTGACCTTTTACCACCCGGCTGAAGCTCGAAAAACAAAACCAAATCCCATCTTACTAAACCATACCTGCGTCTTTTCTGGGAAATACCCCCAGAATACTAGTTTGTTTGTTTTGTAAGATGGTTTTCCTCGCCTGGGAGAATAGTCCCGAAACTTAAATCCTTCGGTTCTCATGCTGCATAAGCGCTTTGCCTCCTCGGGTTGGGCTTGAGGCCTTTTTTCCTTTCCTTCTCCAACACTCATCAAATGCTTAAGATCACAGTTCTGTCCTGGACAGGTTATGCAGTTTTAATCTTATAAATATGAAAATAAAAGGCATAATTAGAGCTAAAACAGGATGCTTTATTTTTAATCCAAAGGAAGCAGAAACAGCAACAGAGAAGTAAAGAACCCAATTAGGACTGTCTCTGGGGTAAATATCCACTGCCCCTAGTTTCTCCTACTTTTCTCACTCTTCTCCATCCCCACCCCATCGCTCTGGGTCTTCTCCATCTTGTCTACCTCGGTGACACTCTCGTGTTCCAGTTCCACCCCAGCTTGGGCCACTAAAATAACAAAATTTAAAATACAGGTTTAACCTGATGTCTTAGTGACAATGCATTTTTCACTCTCAAGAATAAAGGGGGCTGGGGCGTCCCTGGTGCCTCAGCAGTAAAGAATCCATCTGCCAATGCAGGAGACTCGAGTTCGGTCCCTGATCCAGGAAGACCCCACAAGCTAAGCCTCCAGCCACAACTCTAGAGCCCAGGAATCGCAACTACCGAGGCCACGTGCCACTAGAGCCTGTGCTGTCCAACGAGAGAAGCCACCGCGATGAGAAGCTTGAGCCTCGCAAATAGAGAGTAGCCCCCACTCTCCACAACTAGAGAACAGCCCCACAGCAATGAAGACCCAGCACAGCCAAAAATAAGAAAATACTTTTAAAAAAGAATAAAGGGGGCTTTAGAGTTGGGGAGATACTTGAGCCAGTGAGTGAACTGCTGGTGGTGTCAGGGAAGGTGGTCCCAGAGTGGCAATGGCCTAGTGGTATAGACCCCATTAAGAATAATGGCTAATACTTACTCACCACTTATGTGTACATGTGAGAATTTGTTTGTATTTTATACAATCCACAGCGACAGGTGAAATGGTTTCATTTCACAAGGAGGGAATTTGAGGGGGATGAAGTTACTTCACAAATTACTCTACTCTCCTGATAGAGCTGGGAAAGGAATGTAGGTCCTTCTGACCAAAACATTACCCATTACTTACCCTCTATCTAATAATAACAGGGCAAGAACCAGAACAGGGACGCAGAGTTCTCTTCCTAATCTTGAAGGTAGAGGTATATGAGCTCTAAAACTTGCAAGTGCCAGGCAAGGTCATTAAGTTGCAGTGTTTCCATTCTCCTTTGGTCATGGGGCAGGATGAATGTGGTTTCCACTGAAGATGAGGCCTGAGAAAATGTTACAACTAAGGTTTAAGTATCAAATGTGTGCATACAATGGAATATTATTCAGGCTTTAAAAAGAAGGAAATCTTGACATAATGCAACCACACAGATAAACCTGGAGGACATGATGAATGAAATAAGCTGGTCACAGAAGGACAAATACTGCACGATTCCACTTATATGAGGAATCTAATATACCCAAAGTCAAAGGCATAGAAACAGAGAGTAGAATGACGGTTTCCAGGAGCTGAAGGGAGGAGGGAATGCAGAGTTGCTATTTAATGGATATAAAATTTCAGTCTTGCAGGATGAGTAAGTTCTGGAGACCTACTGTGTGACATTTGTCTTCAGTCAATAATACTCTATTGTATGTTTAAAAGTCTACAGAAGTAGGTCTTAGGCTGACTATTCTAACTACAATAAAAACCACCACAACAAACAACCTCAAGTGTGTAATGGGCCCACTCAGCTTTTTTCCAGCAAGGGGTTAGGGGGCTGGCAGCGTAGGAGAAAGTCAGTGATTAGATGGCACTTGAGAGGTGGATGAGAGAGAGGGGCAAAGCCTCAGAGGACACAAAAGAATAGAGAGGATGCTGGCAAAGCAGAGACAGAGAGAGAGTGTGTAAACTGGAGGGATCCAGGGTACCTCACAGGTAAGTATGGAAACAAAGCCGGTAACTCATCTTCTTGTGATTCCTTCAGCCATCCCCTCTTGCTAGCTGCCTCCTGGTTGTAGCGTAGCTTCTATGCCTCCAGCTGACACGCCTGCTTCCCAGTAGAAGGAAAACAGTGTCAAGGACATCCTTGGCAGCACTGTGCTTGTGTTCCATTGGCCAGAATGACTCCTGGACACCCCAGAGTAGAAAGGCTGGGAGAACCAGTAAGCCAGCTGGGATTCCACTAAAAACTATAAGGAAGAAAAGAGTGGGTAAGCAAGGTATCCACTTCTGGGGTTGCTGTTAGAGCCTTAGTGTAAATAGCTGGCTATTTTTCCTAGATCAGTTGGCTTTTTTCCTAGAAGCTGTTACACTATAGGAAAGGAATTTGGGCAGGTATTTAGGACAGAAATAGACCCAAGGAAAGGAAGGACAGTTTCATTGTACTGTGTGCTTCAAGAAACCAGGTTTCTGGGAAGTTCAAAGTGCAGATCACTAAATAGGTAGCAAATAGCCAGGCAGTCAAGGGTCCCAAGGTGGAAGCAGGGCTGAGTGATGGAATCGGGTAATGAAAGCAAGAGGTGATGGCAGCAGTGATGAACCCAACTACAATTGAAATTTTCCCAGTATCAACAACTTTTCTGGTGTCCCAGTTGCTCAACAGCTTCTTCAGTGCCTGTTTGTTTGGGGTTTTGGTTCTGTATTCATTGCCATGCAAACTAAGACTTCACAGATGCCAGCTGTCAGAAAAACCACACCCAGGACCCTTTCCAGGCCATTAAGAAAGATGCTAGCAACCTACAACAAAGCTAGAGGAAGGAGCAGGAATGCCCTCCTGGCTTTGCACAGCTGTTGCCTTTGGGAGTCAGCCTGTTCATCACCGAGCTATACGGGCTTAGAGGGGCAAGGCCAGGACAAACCTCTGGATGCTGCCTTCACTTAGCCACAGATTCTTACAGCCAATCTTGAATTAGTTTATCAAGAACAAGGCCAGTCATGAATTAATTCAGCAGGAAGAGCCAAAAGGAGGGGAGAGCCTGAACCCTCCCATTTAATTTATTTTCTCTCATTTATTCCCAGTTAATTTTAGTTCAGTTTCATCTTAGAAGTTCCTTTGGCTGCAAAGGCATGGGTTTTCCCTGCAGTGAGGTCACAGCACTGGGCTTGGGGAGGATCATTTACATTTTTTGGTCTCCCGAAGGATGGAGCCGCTGGCAGCTCTCAAAGGCAGACAATTACTCTTTGTGGACACGGCAGTGAGTGACTTGCCAAAGGTCATCCATGGAGCTGGGGAGAAACTGCCACCCTTGGGGCTCCCAGTTGAACTTGGAGCCCAAAGGAAACCCAGAGGAAGGTTTACCCTTTTAGTGTAACTTCTGTTATCTCCAGTTCAAGTGTTTGGCCTCAAATTGCTAGAAGATGGTTTTTTAAAACTTGCCTTATTTAAAGTGATTCCATCACGCTACAGACCCACCTGCCAGTGCAGGAGACTTAAGAGATGCAGGTTTGATTCCTGGGTCTGTAAGATCCCCTGGATGAGGGCATGACAACCCACTCCAGTATTCTTGCCTGGAGAATCCCCATGGACCCAGGAGCCTGGCGGGCTACAGTCCACAGGTATCTGAGTCAGACATGATTGAGCAACTTAAGCACTAACATAAAGGGAAAAATATAGGCTCTTCTGAGAGGTAGTTTTCATGCTAAGGAATGAATCTGTGTTTTCTATTCAAGTCCACAAAATTAATTTCAAAGTGATGTGAAAATTAACTGTTGTACAATTTGACTGTTTTTGGGTTCATCTCACAGATCTCTGTAGACACCTCCACTGTATCATGTGCCCCATTCAATTCCAGCTCTGTGTACTTGCTTGTCTCCGCTACCAGCCAGTAAGCTACCAGATGATTTTGGATGAATAAATAAATGTTGGGGAATGAAAGGAGTAAAATCAAACAATGAATAATGAGTTAGAGCAATCCTTTAAAAGGTGCCAAGTACTGAACAGAAGTGCACAGTTTAGCTCAGGTGCAGTCTTATTAAGATACCAGTATAGAACCACACAGAAATATTTGCATCTTATTCCCCCAGATTTAGTTAGGGTCCTTTTGGTAGTAGAGAGTAACAAGAGTGGGGATGAAGGTTTCATTTTCCACCCATCAATATTGACTTGTCCGTTGAGTTCACGTCAGTCCCACCTTCACTCACACCCTTACCATCTCTCCTGGGTCCTCCTGCGACAGCCTCTGAGTTTGATCTCCCTGGCCTCTCTTTACATATAATCTTTGCAAACTATGGGCCTGAATGTGTCATTCCGCCTTTCAAAACCACCCAGTGTCTCCTCATCATCTTAGAAGAAAAGAAAGCCAAGCATCTCCGTGTGCCCTGCTGCTGGGCTCCTCCTCACCCACCCTGTCTACCACCAAGTGGACTATATGTGTTAGTTATTGTAAATTTCGTGCAGTCCTGAACTCTCCATGTTGTTTCACATCTCTGGGCTTTTTGCACATACCGTTTGCTCTGCATGGACTGTCCCTCTGCCCTTTGTCTTCCTATAACCCATCTTCAGTTTCTAAACTCAGCTCAACAGTTGAGTCACTCGAGAGCGCCCCCTTCCTTCGTTCTGTCCCTTTGTGACTGAGTTTATCTGCTTCTCTTGTAATATCTCTTAGTCTGTTGGTGTTATCCTGTGTATGTGGTGATCATCTCCCGTGCACCGGCACGACGTGGGTCTCGTTCATCTCTGTCCCGAGGATTCATACAGTATCTGATATGTTCCGTATTCCTGATTCATATCCGTGAGAATGACTGAGTGAAGGAATATTTATGAACTTTGTTGAAGAGGTAGAGCTGTGGGAGATTTTCAAATGGCGAGGATGAAAGATGTAGAAAGGCCTTGTAATTCCAAAGTGTATGTGGATTTAGGTCCCAAATACTGTATATTAATTTTAGGGAAGCCCCCTTTCTAGTCCTAGAGCAGTGGTTCTCAAAGTGGGATCCCCGGATCGCAGCATTAGTTACCTGAGACCTTGTCAGCCATGCAGATTCTCAGGCCCCATCCCAGACCTGGGGTGAACCCAGCAACCTGTAGTTTAACAAGCTCTCCAGGTGATTCTGATTTAAGCACACTTAAATTTGAGAACCACTGCCTCAGGGAATAAGGAAGTCAGGCTTATGCAGTATGCTGGTTTTCTAGCTTGAAGTCAGTGCAGATTAGTGAGTTTGCACAGACCCATTGGTGTGGGGAAGACCGCTGGGGACTCTATTCAGTTAAGTTAGTAAGACCCCCATCCCACTTCAGATCCCCTATCATTTCTTAGTCTGGCTTTCCCACATCCCTCAGTTCCTAATGGCAGAGCAGAGAGTTCTAGAAAATAAGATCTAAAACATTTGATTAACATGAAAAGATATATAGGGAATGCAAAAGACCTGTTTGTATTGAAACAAGTTCATTAGCCTCAGAGTCTGTTGTATCCCCTGGGGGAAAGGGAAGGACACAGTGGCATGTAGTGGGCAGATTGTGGCTTTGAAGTCAGGGATATGTGGACAAGAATCCTGCCCCCAACACTGGGAAGCTGGCCAGCTCCTTGACTTTCATGGGTCTTAATCCCATCAAATACTAGGTAATAATCAATAAGGGAAAAGGATCTGAAAAAGAATATATATATATGTGTGTGTGTGTAAACTAATTGAATTGCTGTACTATACACCTGAAACCTACATGATATTGTAAACCAATTATATTTCAAAGTACAGTTGGTTTACAACATCATATAAGTTTTTTGAAAAAGTTCAGCTGTATTTCAAAAGACATTTTTTTCTTAATGTGAAAGGGGAACCAGTCCCTATCCTGTAGGTGTGTTGTGAGAATCAGCTGGGACACGACAGAGCTCAGGTACTCAGCAGATGCTCCCCACTTCTGTCCCCTACCACCTGGTAAAAGCCCTGTCTTCGGCCAGATTCACGAGGAAAAGGAAGGATAAGGCTGAATCACTCTGTGCTACGACCTGAAGCCAGGCAACCCCATGGCATTCCAACAAGAACTGGTGACAGAGAAGCCCTGGCAGGTTGCCCGGTAAAATAGGGGGCACCCAGTTAAACATGAATTTTAGATAAATGACAAATAACGTTTTAGGTAGTACCAGTACATCCCAGGGCTTCCCTGATAACTCAATTGGTAAAGAATCCACCTGCAATGCAGGAGATCCCAGTTCGATTCCTTGATCGGGAAGATCCGCTGGAGAAGGAATAGGCTACCCACTCCAGTATTCTGAACTGGAGAATTCCATGGACTATACAGTCCATGGGGTCGCAAAGAGTTGGACACAACTGAGCAACTTTCACTTTATCCCATGTAACATTTGGGATACACGCTCAACAATTACTCATCTTTTACCTGAAATTCACATTGAACTGGCTGGCTGTATTTTTCTTTGTTCAACCTGGCAACCCCGACTCACCTTTAAGGTAGAAGTAAGTTCCATGGCAAGGCTTTCCTCCGAGCTCCCTAGCATTTTAATAAAGGCCATCTCTGAGCAGAACCTTCTGAGCACAACCTGATAAGAAAAGTCAGCACTGGAAGATGTACTGGGTGGTGTGGGAGGAGGGCAGGACGGCTGCAGGTGGAGATTCTCCCCTCCATTAGCTTTAGCAAAAGAACTGGAAACCACCTCTTGCCTTCTCGCCCGCGCCCCCAACGACTCCAGGCCCCTCTGGAGGTGAAGGTGTGGCCACTGCCCCCTGTATATACAACTTTAAGTCACGGGAGGGATTAGAAGCCACAACCTTCCTTGTTAGGATTCGATGGTGTTGATTTTCCAATTTGGTATTAGAATGGTAAACGGGCCTTCAATCTAACACACGAGTTGGATCTTAAAGCATTTGCTTATTTCCACCCCCCTTTGAAAGTGCTTAGCAGTTGAATTATTTAAAGCTGAAAGAGCTGAGGGAGTTAGGAAGGAGGGCTGCCTGCCCCAGGCACAGCCAGGGGAGGGTGCTAAACGCGGTTATCAAGAGATCAAAGACCAAGGAGAGACTCCTTTGATCTGCTGCTTGTCAAAGTTGCAATTAGATCTTTGAGACTTTGCACTTGGCCCCCCACCCCCACCCCTCTCCCTCCCCACCCTTTCTTGGGATTTCTTCTCTTCTCCCGGACACCTGGAAGTGGTCGAGTGAGGCGTGCCCCGGAGAACCAACACCATGTGGCTGAGTGTGCCCTAGGCCACCAGAGGCATAATCTGTCCTTAAGGAAAACCCCTTTTCGAAATACAGTTGCTTTCATTCATCATTTTTGAGGGGAAAAAAGGTCCATGTGAAATCCCCCCCAGTTAGACCTGCAGATGCACGTCCCAGTGTGTGAGCTGATATGAATCATAACTGTGCTTTCAACGCTTTTCCTTTGATACAAACGGGAAGGGTACCAACTGACTGGGACTCACTTTGAGTTGCCTGGATTTTCCAAAGGTTTGGATGAGAGGGACGGGGCGGGGGAACCCGGGGAGGTCGGTCAGATCTGAGCAAAGGCTGCTGCCTATCCAAGCCATATTCTCTCTCAGATTTCTGTGACTTTTAAATTTTTTATTTTGTATTGGGGTAGAGTCGATTAGCAATGTTGTGACAGTTTCAGGCGGACAGCAAAGTGACTCAGCCATACATATTCTCCCGCAAACTCCCTCCCATCCAGGCTGCCGCAGAACACTGAGCAGACTTCCCTGGCTCTGCAGTGTGACTTTTATTTTCCAGATAACACAACCACATTTATGAGCCCTGCTCTGCCTTCCCTTTACCCCCGAAAAGCTGCTTATCCGGGTCCTTAAGATCTTTTTCATGGCAGTCTTCTGAGCAGCCTTGGTCTCATCCTGAGAAGTTTCTTACACAAGTTGTACGGGTTGGAAAAGTACAAGAATAATGGGTACATTTCTGCGATGAGTCAAACACTTCATCCCTATCAGTCTGTGTGAGGTACAGGATGTCTGTGGTTTTAATGTTTGTGTCCTTAATGGACAAGATTTGATATGTGTGTTTCCTAATCCTGAGCTATTGAAATATTGATTCTCATCCTGACCTGGCCTCCTGGGCACAGAGCCAGTCTATCTGCATCTCTGCCCTCCACATTTAGCCTGTCTTCCTGCTGGCCTAGACTGGGAACACCAGGGTGAGATTAGATTTGTTGGGGGGCAGGGGGAGGAATGTAAAACCCAGTGAAATAACTGTCTGGCCTCATTTCTGTTTGACAGAACGGGGCAGCTATTCTCGACATTCTTGGCTAATGTTATCATGTGTTTACCCTAAGAGCCTTTTGCCTTTTATTTTCCTATTTGATTTTTAAAAATTTTATTTTATTGAAGTAGAGTTGATTGACAATAATGTGTTCATTTCTGCTGCACAGCAAAGGGATTCGTTTATATATATATATATATATAAATGTGCTTTTCCATATTCTTTTCTATTATGGCTTATTATAGGATATTGAATATAGTTCCTTCTACCATGTTGTCCTATTTGATTTGAATATACAGAGGCTATCAGTGAAAATAAGAAAAGAAATCCAAGCTAAAGATCCATTTGAACATCTCAATAGGGTTGTCTAAAATATGTAAAATATTTTACAAGGAATTCCAGAGAAAGGAATAATCTATACCACATCGAAAGTATCTTCTGGCATGGAAAATATTAGAAACTTTTCCATTTTTTGTGTCCTCTTTGCATATCGATGGTTTGGAACCAAACTCACAACCTGGTGCTGGGCAGTGTCTGAGGGGCTATCAGTTCAGTTCAGTTCAATCGCTCAGTCGTGTCCGACTCTTTGCGACCCCATGGACTGCAGCATGCCAGGCCTCCCTGTCCATCACCAACTACCAGAGTCCACCCAAACTCATGTCCAATGAATTGGTGATGCCATCCAACCATCTCATCCTCTGTCATGCCCTTCTCCTCCTGCCTTCAATCTTTTCCAGCATCAGGGTCTTTTCAAATGAGTCAGCTCTTAGCATCAGGTGGCCAAAGTATTGGAGTTTCAGCTTCAACATCAGTCCTTCCAATGAACACCCAGGACTGATCTCCTTAAGGATGGACTGGTTGGATCTCCTTGCAGTCCAAGGGACTCTCAAGAGTCTTCTCCAACACCACAGTTCAAAAGCATCAATTCTTTGGTGCTCAGCTTTCTTTATAGTCCAACTCTCACATCAATACATGACCACTGGAAAAACCATAGCCTTGACTAGACGGACCTTTGTTGACAAAGTAATGTCTCTGCTTTTTAATATGCTGTCTAGGTTGATCATAACTTTCCTTCCAAGGAGTAAGCGTCTTTTAATTTCCTGGCTGCAGTCACCATCTGCAGTGATTCTGGAGCCCCCAAAAATAAAGTCAGCCACTGTCTCCACTGTTTGCCCATTTATTTGCCATGAAGTGATGAGACTGGATGCCATGATCTTAGTTTTCTGAATGTTGAGTTTTAAGTCAACTTTTTCACTCTCCTCTTTCAGTTTCATCAAGAGGCTCTTTAGTTCTTCCTATTTGAACATGGCTGGTGGGGAATGTATATGCCAGGCAACCATTCATCCTCATCAGTTCAACCCCTTTGCACCATGACAACGCCTAGGAAATAGAAATAAAATAAAGGTGAAACCCGAGGAGATGAACAGGCCTTCCCATAACACGTTTAGTGTTTTCCTAAACCTTGTTGACCTCCTTCCTCCATTCCTGTGCCTCACACCATTTTTCAGCACGCTGACGCAGTCATTCACCTGGACAAGGGCGGTAACTTCCTCCTGTGGTTCCCCTTACTCAGGCTTGTGCCTTCCAGTATTCACCCTCCATACCATTGGCAGACTGAGGTTTTGAAGATACCCACTCATTTACAGTCCCCTGTGCTGAGCTGTGTTTAGTCGTTCAGTCATATCTGACTCTTTGTGACCCCATGGAATATAGCCTGCCAGGCTCCTCTGTCCACTGAGATTCTCCAGGCAAGAATACTGGAGTGGGTTGTCATGCCCTTCTCCAGGGGATCTTCCCAACTTGGGGATCAAACCCAGGTCTCCCACATTGCAGGCAGATTCTTTACCATCTGATCCACCAGGGAAACCCACGAATACTGGAGTGGGGTAGCCTATGCCTTCTGCAGGGGATCTTCCCGACCCAGAAGTCGAACCGGGGTCTCCTACATTGCACGCAAATTCTTTACCAGCTGCACTACCAGGGAAGCCCATACAATCCCCTAGGAGCCTTTTACTACCCAGAGTCCCATGGCCCTTTATTAACATAAACAGTCATCCATCTCCATCTGCAAACTTGACTTCCTTCCAGATCCATCTTGAACTTTGCCTTCCAGAAATACTGAGATGCCATGTTCCGTGTTTGCCTTTGCACATGTAGTTCATTTTTCTTGGAGATCCATTCCTTTCTTTTTTCGTTTTGGAGACTTCACTCAAGGACATCTCCAGGAATGCTTCCATATTTGCCGTTTTTTCCTCCTTTAACTTCCCTCCTTCGCAGTCCCTGTATTTGCTTCCGTTGCTGTCCTCTCCACATTTACTGGTTTCCTTTGGCCCATTCATCTCCTTGACTACACAGTGAACTCTTTGAGAGTAGGAGCAGGCTTTGTTTACCTTTGTATCCATAGTGACTCACTCAGTGGAACAGAGAGAGTGCTTATGAGGGTTTTGGACTGAAATTTTAAGAGGATGCTGAGAGTAGAAACAGGAATAATAAAGGCAAAAGAAATGGGCATTGGTTACATTTTTATTTCAGTAACAACCCTTTGAGGAAGGATTATTATCTCCATTTTATTGATGAGGAAACTGAGGGTCATAGAGATTAAGCTTGGCCAAAGGTCCCAGACAGCAAGTGGAGGAGTCACAACCCAAGCATGAACATCTAGAATAGTTCTAAGAAATGATCAATAAAGATAAATAAATATTTGTTGAATTGAACTGATTGCTAAAATATCTACAAGCTTGAGTGTGTTCATCATTAAATCATACACAGGAAGAGAATTTTTAAAGACCATCTGGTTTCTTTCGGTAGGATTTTGTCTTAATACCAACTTGATGTCGTAAAATTAGGTAACACTCTCTGGGATTTAAAGAGTCATTCATTAGTTCCTTCAGCAAGTATTTATCAAATACCTATTATGTGCCGGGCACTGTACTAACACATGGGAGTGTGATTTGGGGGAAGAAAACTTGACCCAATGATGCTTTTCTGGAAAATAATCTGTCTAAAAAAAAAAAAAAATCCCTGTAATAACGTGGAATGAACTAACCATTGACTCACCAGTGGCTGAGATATTTTACCAACCAGACTCATATAAATCATACACACTCGTAGACCCTGATCGCTGAAGCCAGGAGCACTTATGAATCACCAAGGACTTCTGGATCTTTGGGGGTTTGTTAGTTGGAACAGAAAGGACCGCAAGCAGCCAAAGAATTTATTGAAAAGATTTGTTGGCTCAGAGAACCTGTAGGACAGCTGAAGGACCAGGCTCAGCAACTGGGCAGAATCAGAAAAGAGGCGATGCATCAGACTGTTGGCTAACATCCCTCTGCAGAACGGGCCAGTGGGACACTGCTGCTGTCGCCGGTCTGCAGTCCACATGGCCGCTGGCCCCGAACTCGGATGGCCCTGACACCACTGCCTCCACTGGTAAAGGGTTACGCTGTGTCCCCACATCTTGTTATCATCAGCTTCTCTTCCTTATGGGGACTTATAACTGGTGAGCCCAGTGCACATTTAAATCTGTGCCTTGACTGGCAAGGCTGCTGGAATCGTACCCACCTCTGCAGATCAGGGGCTCTGCCTCCCCAAAAGGCCTATATGCGGGGGCATTCTCCAAACACAGGAAGGGCATCTAAATAGAAAAACCACTATAGTCACTAAAGTGGACTTTTAAAAATCTCAGTGATTGCTACATTGTGCAGTATCAGTTTAGTCAGTTCAGTCACTCAGTCGTATCCAACTCTTTGCAACCCCATGGACTGCAGCACACCAGGCCGCCCTGTCCATCACCAGCTCCCGGAGTTTACTCAAACTCATGTCCATTGAGTCAGAGATGCCATCCAACCATCTCATTCTCTGTCACCCCCTTCTCCTCTCACCCTCAATCTTTGCCAGCATCAGGGTCTTTTCAAATGAGTCAGTTCTTAGCAGTATTGTGTAGTATGCAAATGAATAAATACTTACTTTTGTTAACACTACTAATTAAGTTCCTGAACTATCTCGGGTAATTAGTTGCAGTGTTTTATAGAAATAATGGTCAAAGTTTTATCACATGCCTTTCTTTCTGGAAATAATAAAAGTGAAACAGTAATAGTTTGTGACCACATCTATTTTCCTCCCTCCCTCTCCTCCTTCCTTCCCTTTCTCCCTCCCTCCTACCCTCCTTCTGTAAACACTTATCAAGTGTCTACTATATTCCAGGAACCGTGCTTGCTGCTAGAAAATCAAAGATAAAAGATAAATAAGACATGCTTTTTACTGTCAAGTTGTCCCTAACATTATGGAGGAGAGACAGACAGGGAACAAATTTTGACTCCACCATGTTCGAGGTGCTTGGATAGAAATTGAAAAAGGACTCAGTCAGGACATGAAAGGTTGTATGTTCATCTTTACCCCATGAAATTGAAAAGTTGGAGCTTCCCTGGTGGCTCAGCAGTAACGAATCTGCCTGCAGTGCAAGAGACGTGGTTTGATCCCTGGGTCAGGAAGATCCCCTGGGGGAGGGAATGGCAACCCACTCCAGTATTCTTGCCTGGAGAATCCCATGGACGGAGGAGCCTGCTGGGCTACAGTCCATGGGGTCACAAAGAGTCGGACACGACTAAAACAACTTAGCATGCATGTATATCAAGAGGTTAGGACAAGCTTTGTAGACAAGGTGGTATGCGAATTGAGTCTTCAAAGATGTAAGTGGTCACCCGGAGGAAAGGCAGAGGAACACGTCCAACTGGCAGGGTAGGGGGATCTCATGATGAAAGAAGAAGGCGTGAGAAATTGCTGACTAATCAGAGAAACTCTGAGCACTTGAAACAGCTGGAACGTAGTGTTTGGGGAGATGCCTGATGGACTGTAAGATGTAAGACCTGAATGAAATAAAATGATGAAAGCCGCTCATTGCCCACAAAGGGGTTGGGAGCTTACCTTGATGGCCCATGGAACCACTAAAAGAATAACATGATCCGATTTATATTTTCAAAAGATCACTCAGATGGCAGTGAGGAAGAAGATCTAGAATAAGATGAAAAACCAAGAGGCCAATAAGGAAATTATTTTAGTACAGGTAAAAGATGGCAAGATCGTGTAGTACTGTCATCACAGTGGGAATGGAAAAGAGGATAGAAAATAATTTTTTAGGAGCTGGAGTCTATAGGACTGTATGGCTGAGGAGAAGACCGGGGTGTCCTTACTGAAATAGAGACCTTGGGAGGAAGAACAGGATTTTGTGTGGGGGGCAGAGGGGCTGGTTGGGTGGAGACTAAGATGACTATGCTGTAACCATGTTGATCATCTAGATGGAGATGTTGTATTGGTGGCTGCATATAAAGGACAAGAGCTCAGGAGAGATCTGGGATTGGGGTCAAAAATAAGAGTTTTGTCTCTGTAATTACCTTACTAAGAAATCTCTAGGCTCCCCTAGTTACTAGAGGAAAGCTGATAACATATATTCCCAAAGCATGAAACTGGGAAATTCAGGCTTAGTCTCAAAATTCCAAAGTAGGAGCTGAAGTTTGCACCCTTTTAAATCTCAGAGTATTTAGAACAAACAATATTGAATTTAGAAATGCATTTTTGACAATGGAAAAGACACTGGGCTGGCAGTTGCATCTGTATCTTCTGTAGAAATTCTACCCATTACTTGCTTTGTAAATTACTTTGGACTTGATTAGATCTTCTCTGCAAAATGAGAACTGATTGATTTCTATAGTGTTTTTTTTTGGTTCTTGTTGTTGTTCAGTCACCAAGTCGTGTCCAACTCTTTGTGATCCCATGAACTGCAGCATGTCAGACCTCCCTCTCCCTCACCATCTCCTGGAGTTCACCCAAGTTCATGTCCATGAACTTGTTTGGTTCTAAATTAGCCAAAATAATTAGAGTCCCACCCTGAATACATATGAAGCCACATCCTTTTGATTCTTAAGTTAGGTCTAGCTTAGGCCTCTAGAGGTTGACGGGATATCCAGTGTCTCTAAGTTATCCAGACTCCTCAGTTGTGGGAGTAAACACCTCCTGGAGACAGACCTGCCCTATACACGAGGTGGCCCACCTGTGGCTGCTTTTGCTCCATCACTGCCTTCCTGCGGGCCCACATGGTCTCAGCTCAGTGCTCCGGCCTCTCCTGTGACGGCGCCATTGCTGCTTCAGGTCTGCGCCGAGAGGATGATAACCACTCTCTCAAGGTCCACAGCTCTTGATTTACATTTCCTTGCTTGGCTGATTCCCACCACACCCACATTGTCCCTCCTGCACCAGAACCACCTCTCCATCACACTGTTCTTGTGGATCTGGGCTTATGATTCCTGGCTCACTCTCCGCCATCATGCTGAGACCCCCTTTGGGGACCCTTGATGTCTTTTCCTGCCAGAAGCCCTTAGTTAGTCTACTCCAAGGCATCAGAGACTGGTTTGTTTATACCTATTTATTTTACATTAAAATGATTCTCCCCAGAGCCAGGGACACCTCCAAGAGGACGTGCCATCTCTAGGATAGAGAAGTGGCTTACAAATTTTGAATAACTGCCTACTATCATTTTTTTAAAAAAGCAATTCTAATTAACCAGACATCTATGTAACATTATATATCTCTATAAACAATGAACAACAGTAAGAGAATCAGAAACACAAAAGGAGGGACCTGGAGAGAACTCTGAGTGAAACTTTTGTAGTCAGCATCCCATTAAGCAGATACAGTCCCTGTTTAGAAATCATTTTGTTAGGACCCAGTTTTTCAGCTGAGGCTATAGGAAATTCTTGTGGCGTGTGCGAAGGAGGGTGTCCATCATCACGACAGAAAGGATAGTTCGTGCACACCACCCACCCAGCGATCAGCTCTCAGCATGTGGTGGCCACATGTTGAGAGCTGCCCTTACTGCTTCTCCCAACTTATGAAAGTGAGGGCCAACCGCGGACTGCCTGGGGGTGGGGGCGAGGCTGGGGGTGAAAATGTCCACCCCACAGCATCACAGAAGAGCCAGCAAGTGGGAGGGTCTCTGAGACTGCTGAGTAATTTTCAAAGAGAAAGGGCAGTTTTTGCAAGGCAGCGTGGGGAAAGCAAGCTGGACTGATGTGTAAGGAGGCAAAACATTCTAGAAAAACATCACCATTTCTTGCACAATCAACCACTGAGCATGTGTCATCAAACACGAGATGATCCTTACCTGGCAATAACGCAGCTAAAATAGATCATTTAAGTAATTTCTCATTGTGACTGAGCGCAACATGGTCTTTAAGCGTCCCTTCACAAGAATACTGACACAATAGTCTGAAGTATAGGAACATTTTATTTTCTTCATAATCAGATGAAAATGTTGTGGGTACAGAGGCAGAAAAGAAGCTCACACTTGGTTTTTCTGTGCCTTAAACAGCTTTTTAATTTTTTTTTTTTAACAGTAACTGTACTATCCTAGTAAACTTTTTGAGATGAAATGAAGAATTTGGGTTTCATCGGGAAATCTACGTTCACCTTAAAGAGGATATACAATAGCCTGAACTTCGTTATTTTCTGAGGATGAGTTCTTTGGGAGTCAGGATCCTGTTTTTGCTCTGCACTCACTGCATGTGTCAGGAAAACATGAAAGCCAAAGCCCAGTGGGCTGACTGCAGCCACGACAGCCCGAGGTACTGAGCATGAAATATGCAACGTGCGTAATTGCTGGATCCTACATCCCATCTAATGAAAACCCAGGACGGTGACTTGCTGATCCTTGGTTTCATAATTAGAAGTTTCGCAGGAACAGACCAAGTCAAGAGAAGAGGTACACTTCTGTAACTAGTGGTTGCTATAATTAAAGTTATTAGTTAAGGAAGGGCTGTTACTTGGGGCAAAACAATCAGAAGGAAGTTTTAGCAATTAAGTCAAATTCACTGTGGTTGTGAGGGTTTGGGTTTCTTGTCCCCCTTTCTTTCTGGAAAACAAAACAACCTCAGGCAAGGGTTCTGTACTTCTCAAAGAGCATCTTGACTCTGCAGTGGCTGGAGGACAAACAATGAACAGTGAACTACGCTGTTGATTGTATCAGCAGGTTAATTAAGAAAGCTGTTAGTGATGATGAAAAAAAAAAAAAAGCCAGCACATGTTCAGTTCATATTGACAAAATCCATGACCTAGGCAGAACCGATGTTTGTTCAATACGGGGAAGACATGCTCGAGGCATTTAGAGGAAAAGAGTGACAGAAAGCTGAAGGTCCAGTTTGGGATGTCCCCTATTAATAGTGTTAGCAGAAGTGATCGTTAGAAATTCCACATGCTTTTTCCTCTCATATAAATTATGTAAGCGGAAGTGTTCAGGCCCTCAGACTCATTCTGAAAAACCCAGTTCACTCATGATGGAGTCATCATAAAGGAGCTCTGGTTTGGGAGACTGGGTTCTGGTCCAAGCTCTGAAACGAACGTGTTACCAGTTTGGGGACAGTGGGTTTGACTCTGCGTTTCCACTTCTAAACTTCAAGACAGTCCAGTCTCAGGAGCGCAGAAAACCCATCTTCCCCACGTAGCATCTTCCACTGGGGGAGTCTGTTCACAGCTCTGGTAAGGCTGGTAGGAATGCATTGCCCACAGGGCAGTGGCACTGAGCGGCACCTCCTTCTGCAGGAGGAATCACCCCATCTGCTGCCTGGGCAGAGACGAGGAATTTGAGAGGAGACCATATGGGGGGTTGTCCTATGTTTGCAAACCCTGAAGTCAGACCTTGATGAGGAAAAGGCTCCCTGTTCCCTAGTTAAGCTTCTATTTCACTGACCTTGGTGTTGGATATTCTGTTTCTCTTTCCATGATCTGTGTGTGTGTGTGCTAGTCCCTAAATCATGTCCAACTCTTTGCAACTCCATGGACTATAGGCCACCAGGCTCCTCTGTCCATGGGATTTTCCAGGCAAGAATACTGGAGTGGGGCACCATTTCCTCCTCCAGGGGAATCTTCCCAACCCAGGGATTGAACTCAGGTCTCCTGCATTGCAGGCAGATTCTTTATCATCTAAGTAACCAGGGAAGCCCATTCCATGGCCATGAGTCATTCCCAGTCCCCCAGAATTTGTCCCCTTGGAAACACCACAAGCCATTTCCTCATGTTGCTGACAAGCTTGAAGTGTCTATGGGATTGCTTAAGGGTCATGGAAAAGAGGTAAAAGGCAGTAAAAGGGCTCCTCTTAGGCCTGGCATTGACTTTCCCTCCCTGTCCCTTTTCTCCCTTAGAGAGGCCACCACTGGTGATGCCCAGTTGGGATTGGTTCAGGGCAGGAGCCACCACAGAAAAAGTTAGGGAGAAGGGACCTCTCTCAGGAGGCTCAGGATGTAAGGGATATAACTGACAAACCTCTGACTGCAAATAAGTAAGTCAGGTGTACTCAAAATGTTGTTTGATACAGTTACTCACTGCCTCAGAGATGAGTTCACAGCATCATTCCCTGAGGCTTTTTCTGTCTGTCAACACTTGAGCATCTTTAGAGACTTAAGCTCCAAATTTAATCCTGTGATATTCTGCACCCTTTAAAAGTCTGGTGGTAAGAGATACAAATATTGACTCCCCAAAGTGAGTTCAGAGATTTGATTGAGAAATGAAAATACACTTAAATAATCTCACTCGCTCTGGTTTATAGGAGCAAGGATATTGTATATTTGGACAAAGTTGGCTAGATGGCATATTGAAAAACCCAGATGAAAACAAGGAGGAGGGAGACTTTATAAGTTCCATGGAAGAATCACAGGACATCCCTGGGAAGGTCATAATAGCAAGAGTCTTAATAGAAATAGTCATAGCAGACCTTAATTAGCAAGGTTTTAATAACAAGGCGCAATAGGAATTGGAATGAATAGAGTTGGAATAATTGAGCTCTGAAAATATACAGGGAGATGGAAACTCAACTCAGGGAACTAAATACACCATAAATTAGATAAAAGCAGAATCTCAAAACCAGAATCTATGCCAGAGGCACAGACAGGGAATTTTTATTGCTTTTAAAGGGTGACAGTTGGAGTAGCATGGGACTTTATTGGTTTTTTACCTCTGTTCCATCCTATTTGTACCTACACTTTGCTTCATATGATAGAAAAGCTTAACTTGTAAAGTTGCATTGGCCAAATGCCAGGCAGAAAGATTGAGGAAGGGGTGCCACTAAAAATGAAAATTTCACATTGAAATTTGCTAGTGAAAATTTTACTTTTTTTTTTTTTTTACAAGTAGTCATGCTACTTTCAGGTACACATGCATTTTCTCCACTTTCACAGCCTCTTTCTTTTAAGTCTCTAAATATCATATTCTGATTATATCATTTCCCTACTCAAAATCTATAAGTGTCTGTGGAATAAAGTCCAGCTATCTCAGCCTAGCCCTTGGGAAAGCTCTTCATTATCCAGATCCAGGGGTGTTAACCTACAATGTACAGCAAACCTGTGCTCCTTCATAGAAAGATGTGACAAGTGCTCGTCCCCATAGTGGATGTTAGTGGTTTGCATTTGGCGCCCACTTCTTTTCCTCCTTCCTTTTTCCTGGCAACCCACTCCAGTATTCTTTCCTGGAGAATCCCATGGACAGAGGAGCCTGGTGGGCTAGAGTCCATAGGGCTGCACAGAGTCAGACACCGCTGAAGTGACTTTGCAGGCATCCTAAGATAGCCCTTATTTTTCTCAGATCTCCATTTATACTCTACTTGGAAATGTGTCTCAGAGTAAAAGGGAGGCTTTGATTGGTCTAACAATAATCCAAATCCTCTTGTCAATGATTGGTTTAGAAATGTGCTAATTACACAGTTCTGGCCAATGAGATGTGAGAAGTGTGTCAGAGGCCTCTGGAACTTTTCTTGCTCTTGAGAGAGGCTTAGAAAGAAGTGAATTCTGTCTTTGGATGCTGCATGTGACTGAAAGTAAGCCAGCCCCGAGGATGGAAGAGCAGAGAGAATCTAGGTCCTTGATGGCATACCCAGGCTACTGAAGCAGCTACTAACTCTCCAGTCTGCCCTACCTCTGGACATCCTATGATATTGATATGATACTATTTCATAGTTTAAATCAGGGCCAGCCTTTCAGCTACTTGCACCCAAAAACATTGCACTCAATGTTGTTCCCTTTTTATTTACTGCTTCAACCTCATTCCAGTCTGAATCTTTACCACTTCAGGGTCCCCAACAAGATGTATCTGTGCCTCTCTATAAATGCCCCCCCCAAACACCCTTCCTCCTTCCCTCTCCCCAGCTTCTGAAATCCTCACGATTAAAAAGCTTTTAAAAACATCCTTACTATTAAGAACTCTTTCCTGATAATCCACTCTCTGCTCCCAGCAAGTTTTCCCTCCTTTGAATTCCTAAACCCTTTCTTTACATCTCTTCCGGCATTTTTCCTATTCAGGCATTATAGTTATTTGTGTGAACATCAGGTCTTTTTCTCATTGGAAAGTGCTGACCTGTGTCATTTATAGCTTTGTATTCACCTCCTACCTACAGTAGAGTCTGTGTTTCATATAAAGCACAAGAAATTTGTTGATGGAATCGGATATTACTAGACGGACTTACCACCCACCCTCTGAGAACTCCGTGGACACTAATTAGTGTACTGATGAAGTAGGAACACTAATGATGCAGTTGATTCTCTAAAATGTCACCTCCATGTGAGACATGTATGAAAATGACATGTTTGAAGAATCTGGCCTCTCCAGTAGATCCAGTTGAGTGAAATTTACTGGTGACAACTGAATGACACTGTAAACAATAGGATCAATTCACTGAGAAAGCTCTTTGCATTTAAAATGCAAGAGTAAATTGCCCAAAGAGCTTGGCTCTGGGTTTTCAGTTGAGTGGAACAGTCAGATGCCCAGATTTCACGAGCAAAATTGGAACAAAACATAGTGCAGAAATTATGCTCCCAACTCATCTGATGAAATAATTGGCTTGTAGGATTTACAATACTGTGACAAATGTAACAAATTAGGAAACTGACATCTTGGTTTGAGGTGAAGGCTACGTATTATACTGTTAAGTGGCAATGGAATATTGACTTTATTCAGAAATCATGGGTCCCATTTATGTTCACCTTATGATAATTTATTGACACACCAGTCATGATTTCTGCACTTTTCTGTCAAGGTGTTTTGTTTCCATAAAAGGATGAACATAATATACTGTTCTTTCATGAATACAATATATTTTAAATAAGAATATTAATGTTAATATTTTCTGTTCTATGCATTTCCTGGTTTTTTTGGAGAATTTTTTGTTCTTATGTTTTGATCAAGTCTTCTTCAAATGTCTGGCAACCCTTGGTTGTTCACATACATTCCAGACTATGGCAATAAAAAGTGTGTTTAGAAGCTCAAAAAGAAGGAAAGAAATGAGGGGTCAATAAACTTGCATTTCTTTTTCATGGGATCTTTTAAAACAATGACATTATTTGTTGATCTCTGACCCAAGTCTGGCTGTAAAGATACAACCAAGATTGGAGACACATTTTAACGTCATCATAGTTTATTTTGATTAATTTGAAATATTTTATACATACAGGAAAACATAGAAGCTAATGTTACAGACACCCCATATATACCCAGCATCCTGATATAACATGATAATATTAGGCTTCATTTGCAATATTTATTTTATATTTTAGATCTCATCCTTTTGTGTGACGCTCAGGATAAATTTCTACTCAGACTTTGAATTCTGAGTAATCATTATGACTTTCTTGAGTTTTATTTTTAATTTAGGCAAAATTTACAGAGAGTAAAATACATAGTAAATAAGTGTAAGTCCAGTCAGTGACTTTTGACAGACCTACACACCTGTGTAAACAAACATCCCAATGTAGATGTACATTTTCATCACTCTAGAAACCTTGCTTGTGCCATGTTGCAGTCAATCCCTCTCAAGAAGCAAATCCTGCTCTATCACAGTAGACTATTTTTGCCTGTTCTTAAATGCCATGTAAATGAAATCATATGGTATATATATTCTTTTGTGTGTCTGACTTCTTTAGCATGACAAAAAGGGTTTAAGATTTACCCATGTTGTTACATGTTTTCATTTTTCTCTTTAGATTGCTTAGTAATTTTCAATCATATAAATATACTATAATTCCCTTATCCATTCTCTTGGTAATGGACTTTAGGGTAAGTTTGGGCTTATGAATAAAGTTGCAGTGAACATTTTTGTGCATGTCTTTTGGTAGATATGTGTTTTAATTTTCTTGAGTTAAATACTTAGAATGGAATTGCTGAGTCATGGGGAGGTACATTTTTAATTTTATAAGAAGCCAAGAAACTTTTTGTGTAGGGGTTGTACAATTTTATATACCCAACAATGGTATGAGAGTGCTAATCACTGCACATTCTTGCCAGCATTTGATAGTTGTTAGTCTTTTTAACTATTATTTTTTTAGTGGAATGAGTGGCTTTTCATTGTGGTTTTAATTTGCATTTCTTTGTTGACTAGGAAAATTGAGCACTCCTTATGTTTTCTTTTTATCATACTAATTAATACTTTTGGTGAAGTATCTGTTTAAGCATTTTGCCCATTTGAAAATAAGTTTCCTTTTTTAAAATATTGATTTGTCGTGGATTTATGTATTTTGGATTCAAGTCCCTTGATATACAATTTTATATATATATATATATATATATGATTTTTCTCTTGTGACTTCCCTCTGCATTTTTTTAATGGTATATTTTGATTAGTAGAAATTTTTATTTCTCCTTTCCTACTTTTTTGGAGTTAGTAAAAATTTTTTTTTTGAGTTAGTAAAATATTTTTTAGTATTCTATTTCCTCTATTAACTTTTAAAAACAGCTTTATTAAGGCATAGTTGACATACAATAAATAGTACATATTTGAAGTGTACAATCTTACAGGTTTTGTCATATGTATACACCTGCAAAACCATTACCATAACCAAGATAATAAACATATCCATCACTCCTGACATATTTCTTCAGTGCTCCTTCTGTAATCTGTTTCCGCATCTCTTCTCCTCCCCATTTTTTTAATCCCTTTGTAGTAACTGCAGATATGCTTTCTGTCACTATAGATCAGTTTGTGTTTTTTAGAATTGTATAAAAATGGAATCATACCCTGTGAACTCTTTTTTTGTCTGGCTTCTTTCAGTAGCATAATGAATTTTGGTTCATCCTTATACTTAAAAGTGCAAGTCGCTCAGTTGTGTCCAACTCTTTGTGACCCCATGGACTATACAGTCCATGGAATTCTCCAGGCCAGAATACTGGAGTGGGTAGCCTTTCCCTTCTCCAGGGGATTGTCCCAACTCAGGGATCAAACCCAGGTCTCCCGCATTGCAGAAAGACTCTTTACCAGCTGAGCCACAAGGGAAGCCCTCCTATACTTGAGTATATCAATTCATTACTTTCTATTACAGGGAAGTATTCCATTTGTATCCATTCATCTAATTATGAACATTTGGACTGTGTTCCGTTTGGGGCTATTAAAAAATAAAATTTCTATAATCATTTGTGTGCAAATCTTAGTTTTGACACATGCTTTCTTCTCTCTTGAGTTAATGTCTGATCGGAGAATGGCTGAATCCTGTGATCGGTTTATGTTTATTTTAAGAAATTGTCAAGCTGTTTTCCCATGGTTGCATTATTTTATATCCCCATTCTCAGTGTAGGAATGTTTCAGGTACTCTACATATTCATCCATACTGATATGGTTATTATAATTTTAGACATTCTAATAGATGCTGGATCTGTGATCCACTCTGAGTTAATTTTTGTATTGATAGTTTACTTTTTGCATATGGATATCCAATTGTGGGTATCCATGTCTGGTGGCTCAGACAGTAAAAGAATCTGCTCACAGTGGGGAGACCCAGGTTCACTCCCTGGACTGGGAAGATGCCCTGGAGAAGGAAATGGCAACCCACTCCAGTATTCTTGCCTGGAGAATTCCATGGACAGAGGAGCCTGGCAGGCTATAGTCAACGTGTTGCAAAGAGTTGCACATGACTGAGCAACTAATGCACACACATCCAATTGTGATGCACCATTTGTTGAGTGTTGGTTGACTTTTTAGGTATTCTTCTTTGTATTTTTTAAAAAACTATTGCCCTAGGGAGTTTATTATGCGTTCTTAGTTTGTCATAGTCCACTTAAAGTAATATTGTACCACTTCATGTAAAATATGAGAATCTTGCAGTAGTATAATTCCATATGCTACTACTCCATTCTTCATGAATTATCATGTATTTTGCTTCTATATATGTTATAAAATCCAAACCAAAATGTTACTATAGTTAATTTAAATCGTCAACTTTGCTTTAAGGAAATTTAAAAAAATAAGAAAGGCAAGTTTTTAAAAATATATCCACATATTTACTAAGAGTGATATTGATTTCTCTTTGTATAATCAAAGTTCCATCTGTTTTATCCAGAAATTTATTTAAACCTCATTTATTGAAGGATATTTTCACTGACTGTAGAATTCTAGATTGACAGTTTTCTCTGTGTGTTTTATACATATCCATTATCATTCCATTGTTTTCTGACCTTTGTTGTTTTCTGTGAGTAGTAGTCATTCATAATTCTTATCTTTGTTCCTTGACATACAATATCTCTTTCTTTTCCTCTAAATGCTTTACAATTTATCTTTGACTTTTACTACTTGGACTATGATATGCCTATATATGATTTTCTTCATGTCTTCCATCAATTTTGGAAAATTCTCATCTACTAATGCTTATTTTTTTCCCTCTGCTCTCACTCCTCTCCTTCTTCATCTCTACTTACACTATGCTAGATCACTTTGTATTGTCCCTCAAGTCACTGAGGCTTCATTTGTGTTTATTTCCAACATTTTCTTCTTCATGTTTAGCAATTTGGAAAATTTCTATTGAGCCATCTTCAGGGTCACTGATGCTTTTTTCTATAGTATCCAATTTACTATTAAGTTTATCCAAGGGATCTTTATTTCAGATTTTGTATTTTTCAGTTTAATATCCATTGGCTCTTTTTTTATTGTTTATATTTATTGACTAAGATTCCCATCTCTTACATCACATTTATTCATGCTTTATTTCATATCCTTACGGATATTTATAATAGGTGTTTTAAAATCCTCATGTGCTAAACGTAACATCTGGGTCATTTCAAGGTCTGTTTCTATTTTTTCTCCCTTGATTCTTTGCAGATTTAATAATATTTTATTGCATGCTATATGTTGTAAATGATACATTATAGGGAGAATTTGTTGTAGGGAGATGTTGTCTCCCTTTAAAGGGTGATGAGTTTTGTTTTGGTAGTGGTTACATAATTTGCATTGATAGATCTTGATCTAGTCAGACTTTGTTTTAGAATGGTCAATTACTATTTTTGCCCTAACTCCTGTGGAACGGCTTTTATTCTAGGATATAAATTTTACTAAGAAATGGCTTTACTAAGGTCTCAATTGAATACCTTATGTTTTCACTGACGGTATCCACTCTAGCTGGGCCGCAATCCCAAAGTCTCCGAGCTCTGAATAATTGCTAATATCTCTTCAGCTCTCAGCCTCCAGCAGCAGAATTCAGAGTCAGTCTCTGTACATGTGCTTCTCAGTTCTTGGCCCAGGATCTGAGGGATTCTCCACTCAGTTTTCTTAGGCTCCAGCTCTGTATAACTCCCCTTCCTCTGGCCATGCCCCCACACATTCTAGCTGCCTTCAAAACACCTTCTGATAATAGTGGTAATATGGATAGCTCTATCTTGTTTCTGATATTAACAGAATTGTCTTTAGTATTTCATTGCTAGTTTCCAATAAATGCTCTTATTTACAATTTTTCTTTTATTTTTATTTTACTTAGAGATTTCACCATGAATTATATCAATTACTCTTTTACCATATATTGGTATGGTCCTATAATTTCCCCTGAATTTGTTAGTGAAATAAATTATGTTGATAAAATTTCTAATTCACATTCTTAGATATCTGTAATAAATCCATCTTTTATATACTGATAGGTATGTTTGTCAATTTTTAAAGCCCTTAACATTTCAATTAACAAAGCAGAATAATAAGTTTTAAAACATAGTGTGCTTTACCAAGAAAAGAAGAAGCACTAAGTTTCAGTCATTTTGTCTTAACATACCAAGACAAGTAAATATAGTTAAAAGAAGTTTGTACTTCATCTCTCTACTTACGTAGTTCCAAATACTTACGTACTTACTAAGTTCCATTCAGCTTTATAGAAGTATAATTGATGACAATTGCACATTAAAGACTAAGTTGATATTGTGAAGTGAAAAGACTTTAGACTCCTAGCTCTACCTCTTATGAACCAAGTGACCTTGTTTAAATGACTTACCCTCTCAGAGCTTCAGTTACCTTCTCTGTAAGATGGGGGGGTAAACCACACCTATCCTGCAAGGTTAATGCTGGCATCAAATGTGGTGATGGATGGGGGTATGTTTTATAAGCTGTAAGTTATTGTTGGTGGCTATTTTCTTTTTTTTTTTAATTGCTCTATTTCTTTTTATTCTTTTAAAAATTAATACTTTAGTATTTTTTAAAGCAGTTGAAGGTCCACAGCAAATTTGAGAGGAAGTTTACAGAGCTATCCCATATACTTCCTGCCCCTACACATGCACAGCCTCCCTCATTATCTACATCTCCCACCAGAGTGATGTACTTGTTACAATTGATTCACTTCCATTGGTACATCGTGATCCCCCACAGTCCTTGTTTACACTAGGGTTCACTCTTGGTGCTGAACATTCTATGGGTTTAAACAAAAGTATAATGACATGTATCCACCATTATAGTATCATGCAGGGTATTTTCACTGCTCTAAAACTCCTCTGTACTCTGTTCAACTCTCTGTCTCCAAACCTCTGATAACCACACTGCTGGATTTTTTTTTTTTAATTATCTCTATAGTTTTGCCATGGCTATTCTTTGCTACCTGTGGTCTCCAAGGACTGCATAGTTGGCACAGGACAATCCTTGTTAAGGAAAGGACTGTAGGGAGATTCTCTCCTGATCCCCGTTGTTACCTGTCCACCACTGGGTTCACTACCCTGGCTGTGGGACAGGACCCCCCTGTTGTTTTTTGGACAGGCAAAGAAGGGAAGAAGAAATCCAGTCTCATTCCCTGCAAGAGAGAGAAAAAAGGAAAAGGGAAGAGAAAATTCATTGGTCTCTGAGGGGAAAAGGAGGAAAGAAACTTAAAAGAAATACACTTCTGTAGGCTGGGACTCTACCAAAAGCAGAGTTTTTACCATGCCTCCAATATCCCTGTGAGAACTAGGTCTTAGTTTTTCTTAAAGAAACAATGGGAAATGATTTTAACACTCCAGTTCAACTACCTTAACATTTAAACAGATTTTTAGAGGCAGGTTTGGAAACCTAACCACCTAAAGAATTCTGGGAGATTTTTTGTTTGTTTGTTTGATTATTTCTTTTTGTGGGTTTTTTTTTAATGCATTATATATTAAACAATCATACAAAAAACAAAAAACCTTGTAAATCTGTTTTGTAACTTACCTCACCTTTCTGTCTCTACCCAGATGCTTCATATACACATCATCAGCTCAAGCTCAAGATGCCTAAGCCCATGACAGCAAGCAATGCTTATGAAGGGTCCTATTGAATGGCTGAAGAAAGGTGATCAGACATCAGAATTTATAGCAGAGAAAGCAGCTGTTCTGTTTTGGAAAGTCATGGAATTGCTTTGGGGTGGTCCTCAAGAAGCAGTCAACAAACCTTCAGGTGAATGTCAGATACTCAGGGCTGCCTGACCCCAGACAATAAGAATAATGGAGAGTTGTGAACAATTTCAGAGTTGAGAGTATCTCAAAGAAAATTCAGTAAGACTATTCTTGGCAAGGTAGCCAAAGTTTTACACCTATAGAAACATATTAAACAAATGTGCACAGATGCCCTTCAACTTGTGACTCTGAGCAGTAAAACTATTAAGTTGCAATATTAGGCCTTAAGTACATTCACTTGAACTAATTTAACTTATGTTTCAGATAATGAATCAAGTAAGTTCTTGGAATTTCACTCTTCTTATTCTTCTGAATTTAAATCCTAGTTCACCCCTAGGCTTCAGTATTCTTGGAGATCTTATTTGTATAAAATAGATGTAAAGAGAAGCCCTCTGTATTTATAACCAGACCAGAGAATAGTCAGTGGTGAGAGAAACACCCTCCTGCTTCAGGTCTGTGATCCTGAAGACAGCTAACGGAGAATTTGGTTGGTAGGCAGATATCTGTTGATGGTATGATGCACTTAGATCTGCTTTCCATGGGTAATGTTCTGTTTAGCTGGTAGCCTGGTTTATTGTTTTTCAGGAAAAATACTGCAGACATACACGTATACTTCCATGTTGCTATTCTTCTGGTTTCCACAATCCAGGATCTAAGCTTGCCCTCTGTTTCATTTGTGTCCCTTTAGAGACTCAAAATTGATATATGAAGTGGAATTAGCTTGGGTTGATGCAAAGAAAGGTCAGGGACTTTTCAAAAACAGTGATGCAAAAAGGGTTAAACAAACCAGACAAACCAAAATGGCAGGAGAAAAGAAAAAAGAAGGGAAGAACCGAAAATGATGATTGATGTTGATGATGCTGGTTTAACTGAGAAATTTAAAGGCTGCAAAACATTGTGAAATCAAATTAATGACCTGGAAAATAAACTCAGATTAAGAAATGTCAGATTGGAGAATAATCTTGATGGGGTAGAAGTAGAAGAAACAATGACAGTTTTTCCCCCATAGAACATTGCAAAACTCCTTTGGGTGAATAATTTTTAATTCCTTCCACAAGCTGTATCTTAATTTCACTAAAGCTTGATGCAATCTGTATTTTATATGTGAAATGAGAAATTCTTACAGCGAAAAGACAAGTATCTTAACTTGCTTTGGCCTCTGATGACTTTCTGTAGAGAAGCTGACGGTTACTGGCTTTGATTGTTTTTGATTATATAGGATGAAAATCAAAGTTGTTAAGAGTACTAAACGTTATGAGTCAAATGCTTATCTGGCTAACTCCAGTTATCATACTTAAAACACATACTCCCTCGAACTATTATCTTGATAAGTATCTTTTCAAGATTGTGCTGAACCAAAAGAATTTTTGAATAGTAAAAAGGAAAGTATTTTAGAAAGGATGAGAGCAGCAAAGTATTTTCTTTGTTCCTGATCCTAACTTGGAGATTCCCAGAATCAGTCCTAGAGTCAGAGGGTAAATGGCCTTTTTATTTACGGGACGTGGTATGATGCATCATTATTACACAAATAGTAGATAACAGTTGTTGAACATCTACTCTATGTCTATGCCAGACATCGTTCTAAGTGCTGTATATATTTAAATTCAGTTGGGTTGCACTATCATCCGTGTATGATTAGTATCCTCATTTTAAAGATGAGAAGAGCGAGCTGCAGAGTTAAATCATGGCCCCAGGTCACACAGCTATTACAAAAGAGGCTGGACTCATATCCAAGTTATTCTGGCTCCTGAATCCATTCTTTCAACCACAATACTGTGGTTCTGAGTTATTTAAAGACACTAGGATTTTAAAAATAACCTATTTCTGGCAGTAAGTATAAAAATATATTCATGTATCCCAGGAATAGTTTTGTTAGCAAGAGAAAATCTCTCTCTCTTTTTTTGTTACCCATTCATTTTAAGTCAGTTTAAATACAAAACAAGTCAAAGTTTTCTGCACTGCCGAAAAGACTACATGAGGTGTGGGGCACACAACAGAAATGCATGCTTAAAGGGACTTTGTCTTAACTTCCTGGCCTGAAAGGGATCATATTTTCCTTTTTTAAAAAAATATGGAGCTAAATTTTAAAAGAAACTTGATTTTTTTGTTTTAATTAATTTTATTTCCTTTGACATAATGGCCAGTTTATTTATTTGATCAAACCGCGAGGCATGTGGGATCTTAGCTCCCTGACCAAGGATGGAACCGGTGCCCCCTGCAGTGGGAGCATGGAGTCTTAGCCCCTCAACCCCCAGGGAAGTCCCCATAATGGCCTGTTGATAGTACACAACAGCAGTGGTTTTTAAAAAACGCTTCAATTCAGAGCAGAGAAGGAGGAACATGTTTTGAACCATGGAATGAGAAGGTGTGAGTAACTCCTGGGTTACCAGGAGCAGAGAGAAACTCTGAGAAGAAGGGAATGAGTTGGTTACTACATCCCTCACTGCAGTAGGAAGCACAGCATCTCTCAACATGATGGATATCTCAACACCAGAGCTGGAAAGAGCGTTTGTTTGTTTGTTTTTTTCCACCCAAAGGATAATTTTACATAGTCCCTCAAGATGGTTGAGGTGGCTGTAATCTGGCCGAAGTTTCTCGAAGGATGGACAGCACACATACAGCAAAATAGAGCAGAGTGACCAGAAACAGTGGGAGAGAGGAGCCCCACCTGCGATCCATCCACTGCTCCACCCGCCACTTCTTCGTCCTGCTGTGTGTGGCTCGGTGTTTGCCGCCAAAGCGGAAGAAAGGGTCTTTGTGAGCCTGGGAGCTCAAACAGGTGAGGGCAAAGGCACCTAAAGAAAGAGTGCTAAGAGTTTAGAAAAAATGTTAAAAGCCATGGAATTCCATCAAAACTCAACAGAATGGAATTCCATCCAAACCACACATCTTAGATGCCACTGCTGAGAGTCAAGGGAAGACTGAGCTTAGATCCCTACTTTTTACATTATAATTAGGAAAAAGTACATAGCTTCCTTCTTGTTTACAGTGTTTTCTGGCTACAGGAAAAAAAAAATCTCTCAAGGTTTTGTGTGCAGAAAGATGGCTTATATAGCTTTAAGGGTTATTTCTTTTGCAAAGAATATGTGTCCTTGCAATTTTATTAATTAATTTATTTGTGATATCAGAGGTTAAGCCCACGTTTGATGAGAATGCTGATGGATGAAGACATGCCTGTGCTGCGATTTTGGCCGTGGACCACGGTTCTAGATTTTGTGCTGGAAGATACAGACAAAGCAGATACTAGGTCTCTTGGCAGATATTGTTATTTGTAATTGGGACACTTCTGGTTGCTTCTAAGTGGTGAGGATTAATGCACTGGTGGTGCTGAATAATGTTGCTTAACTTGACAACCTGTGAGTAGAGATTTGAAGACTTGAGTGCTGCAATGAGCAAGGTATTAGTATCACTTCTAATTTTCTAAATTGTGGAATTGTGAATAGCAGCTCTGACTGCAGATTGCACATGAAGGCTCTCAAAGGCATTTTACTTCATGCTCTCTGAGATGGTAAAATCATGATAAACTTTATGCAGGTCCCCAAAAAAAGGGTAGAGTTTGGGTGACCTTTTTTTTTTTTCAATATAGCCAATATAAAGCCAGTTTACAACTGAAGAAGAGTTAAAACTCCACTGAAGATTTATCTTCTTATAGGGTAAGTTTTATGTATATTTTCCAAAATTATGTGCTTTATGATTTTGTCATAAAGTTAATGTCCATTCATTAAAATATAGAAAATTAGAAGTAAATATGTCTGTCTTAAAGAGTCATGTACTTCGACCAGTTCCACAAGCAGTGAGAGTAGAAACAGAGTTAGGAACCCAGGCAGTCTGATTTCTGAGCCGATGCTTTCTCTGTGACGTCACAGTTTATCGTTCAGCTAATTTAATATTCTTTTTGTTTTGACTTAACATTGTGCCAAAAGTGTATTTGAAGTGAATCTTTCTTAGGGGGAGATAGATCATTCTACCAAGTACCCCACCAGTGTTTCTGAACAAGTTAAAAAAAAAATCATGTCAGTGTTCAGGGTAAAGATCAAAATGCTAGAAGGTTCGCACTGTGGTGTCTGGACCCTGCTGGAAACACAGGGTTTTATACAAAGGCTATTGCATCCCTCCTCACCCCTGGTTGGGGCTTTGCAGGGTCAGTAGGAAGAGGTGATGACCACACCTATCTTTATTTCTAGAAGTCAGAGAACAGCTTAGTAAATGTTATCTGAGAAGGAGATAGAATTTTTAAAATATTAAGTATGTTTGTATGTATGCCAGGTCTTAGTTGCAACATTCGGGATCTTTGATCTTCACTGTGGCATCCGTGATCTTTTTAGTTGGAGGGTGTGGGATCTTTAGTTGTGGCAGGTGAACCTAGTTCCCCGACCAGGGATCGAACCCGTGCCCCCTGTGTTGGGAGTATGAAGTGTTAGCCACTGAACCACCAGGGAGGTCCCAAGAAGGAGATAGATTTTTGTTTCAATATGTATTTATTTGGCTGCATCAGGTCTTAGTTATAGCAAGCCGACTCTTCTTTGCATCATGCGGACTCTTTCACTGCGGCATATGGACTCTCTCACTGTGGCACAGACTCAGTAGTTATGGTATGTGGGCTTAGTTGCCGCATACCATGTGGGATCTTAGTTCCCCGACCATAGGTCAAACATGCATCCCCTGCATTGCAAGGTGAATTCTTAACCACTGGATCACCAGGGAAGCCCCAGGAAGGAGGTAGAATTTTTAAGAGAAATATCTAAACCATAAGAGAAAGAAATGGACATTTGTTTCCTAGGAATTACTGAAGAAAGAAAGGAGAAAAATCTCCTCTAGCTCACTTGGTTAAAGTGTGTCTTTGCACTCCAGTGAGTGTGTAAGGGGGTCAGTTAGTTGTTTCTAAGTTTTAGATCTGTAAGGGACGGACAGAAGTCAAAATACAAAGCAAAGGATAAAGAACAATTCAGCATAATACTCTCGAAAAGCCGTAGCTGAGTAATACTAGCACCCAGGTTATCGCAGGACGTGGGTTTTCTGATGACAGGTTTGGGAACCCTCCGTTCCTCCTGAGGGTCCCCTCCATCTCCCGGGAGGCCTTCGCCCACTGCCACTCTGCTCCCTTCCAGGCAGCTGTTGGCTGTTCCTTCATCTGCTGTTTCTGGGCTCCCCCATTTTCCTCCAGGACATCACTGCACTCCAACAATCATACACATGCTCCTTGTCATGGATACATCTCCTATGTAGATGTACTCTATAGCTGGTGAAGTACCAGACTCATCTTACAGTCTGTAAATTATGCTTGGATTCAGGCTCAACCTCTCTACCAAAGCTTGTGCAGCTAAGAGCTACAGCTCACATCACATGCCCTGAGTAACAACCGATTCCCCCCGCCCCGCCCATCACTTGCCAGCAAGATTTGTTCTCTCTGCAGAAAAACATGCATTGCCCCTCACTGGCAGTCACTTGTTTTAGCACTGGCTAATCACCAGTACTGTTTGTGTTAAGTGAGATTCATAGATGCTGATTGCATTTATTGCATAAATTACTTCATTATTAAAATCAGGTCATTTGAGCCCCCAAACCATTAACATGAAGGTTATTAACATAATTTCATAAGCTAATAAATCAAGCACAGGAAAAGAATTAAAGGGTTCTTGGTGATAAGTGTTTCTTCAGAGATTAAGGAACACAATTTTCTTATGCATATATTAACATTTTATGAGTAGGTTCTCGCAAGAGCAGTTTTTCTCTCTCTGCATACGTGACTCACAGTCCATCTTCTTCATACTCAGCCTTTCTGAAACTCATTTTCAAAATTAAGGGTTTCCCCCCCCCCTTTTCAAATAACTATAAAGCAATTTTCAGCTGAACCCATTAGCCTTCTGTGATATGCACTGCCTATAAAAATTCTTATCTTTTCACACTTCTTACACTGCAAAAGCCTTGGGAAAGAGGGAAGGCAAGGTGGAAATGGAAGAAAAAATACCTTGGATTGGTCTTAGATAATGTCATTTTCATTCCAGGTGAATTTCAAATATATTCCTAGTCTTAAGAGGTCCTAGTGAAGTTCTAATTATCTCTCTAATTACAACACATACTGAGGTTAAGTGTTCTTATCAAATGGTGCATTAAAAATGGGTTTTATTCCCAGGCTGGATCTAATAGGCTCTGATACTGGCCTGAACACACAGAAACTGGTTCCCTCGTTCATTTCACTCACCAGATTGTGAAAGACTCTGCGGGTCAGAGCCATCATTATCCAGTGCAATGATGTTGCCTAGAAACGAAGAGAAGTTCCAATGTAAATCTGACTATAACAACTTTATCCTGTGTGCAATTTGTGTAATGTTTTTAGCAAATAGCAACTGATGGATCATAATTGAAATACGTAGACTGTTGTTAGCAAGCATTACGTGTGATTTTACGGGTGAACTGGGGAGATGGGTGGGACCAGTGATTCTTTCTAAGAACAAGTATAGTGATCACACCATATCTTTCCCTCTATACCTTCAGTGACTATGAATATTCCCCTGAATAAAGCACAAACTCCACCCAGACCTACTCCTTCCCACCTGCTTAAAACCTTTCAACAGTATCTCATTGCTCATTGGTTAAAAAAAATTTTTTTTCTCAGCATGGCCCACAAGCCTCATGTGATCTAGACTGTCCTTATTGGTCCAACCTTGTTTCATAGCTGGCTTTGCTATTCTGCTTGCTTCAGTTGTTTATAAGCACTTTCCCCCTCTCCATCACAGGGCCTTTGCACAGGTTTCCCTACCTAATTATAATATTTTCTGCTCTCTGAACCCACTGATTTCTATTGATTCTTCAGATTTCAGTTCAAGAATCACCTGGTCCAGGAAGGCTTCCTTGACTTTTATGATTAGGTCAAATCTTTACTGGTTCTGATAATGCCATGAGTTACTCAATTAGATGTTAGCACAATTGCCATTTTAAGTTTTCTAGTGTGTATTTTTCCTACTATAAACACGTTTACATGGTGAAAAAATCAACATAAAAAAAGATGTATATTTAGCTATCTAGCTTCGATTCTTGTTCTCCTTTACCCCACAACCTCTCCTTTGAGAGACATATTTTTCTTTATTAGTTTCTTATTTATCTTTCCAATATTCCTTTTTTGCAAGAACACATACAAATACATATCTTGTTTCTCCCCCATTTAACACAAAAGATAAGATACTTTATGGGAAGGGAATAATGTTGAAAGGGAAGGAAGTATATAGAAGCTAGAACAGACAGGAACAGAAGAGACTATTTTTTTGATTGGTTCGACTTTCAACTTTTTCTTTTATATTGGAGTATATAGCCAATTAACAATGTTGTGATGGCTTTGGGTGGATAGCAAAGGGATTTGGTCATGTATATATATATATATATATATATATGGTGTGTGTATATATATACACACACAGGTATCCATTCTCCCCCAAACTCCCCTTGCATCCAGGCTGTCACATAACACTGAGTTCCCTGTAGTATATATATAGGCCCTTGTTAGTTATCCATTTTAAATATAGTAGTATGTGCATGACCATCCCAAACTCCATATCCTGAAGAGACTACTTCTTACAGATCCTGTGAAGATGGTAAAGTATACATTTCTGCCCTCAAGGAGGTTATACTCTGGTAGAGAGCTATGCACATTCCTTAGAAGAAAAATGTGCAGTATGATAGAGCCAGTGCCTGTGATGACTTTTTTTAAAAAGTCTTTTTTGAATTTGTTACAATATTGCTTCTGTTTTATGTTTTGGTTTTTTGGCCACAAGGCATATGGGATCTTAGTGCCCCAACTGGGGATTGAATCCGAACCCCCTGCATTGGAAGGCCAAGTCTTAACCCACTGGACCACCAGGGAAGTCCCTGTGATGACTTTCTGTTGATGTGCTTCTAGACACCTGCCCTCCAGGCTTCTTTTACATGAAAGAGAAGTAAGAGCTTTGTCCTATGCAAGTCTTCCTTATTTGATTTTGTTTTTCAGTCTCTAAGTCATATCTGACTCTTTGTGACTCTTTGTGACACCAGACTTCCCTGTCCTTCAGTATCTCCCTGGGTTTGTTCAAACTCATGTCCATTGACTCAGTGATGCCATCTAACCATCTCATCTTCTGTCATCCCCTTCTCCTCCTGCCCTCAGTCTTTCCCTGCATCAGGGTCTTTTCTAGTGAGTCAGCTCTTCGCATCAAGGGACCAAAGTACTGGAGCTTCAGCATCAGTCCTTCCAATGAATATTCAAGGTTGATTTCCTTTAGGATGGACTGGTTTGATCTCCTGGAAATCCAAGGGATTCTCCAGAGTCCTCTCCAGCACCACAGTTCAAAAGCATCAGTTGTTCAGTGCTCAGCCTTCTTTATGGTCCAACTCACACATCCGTACCTTATTTAGGGTTCCGTTATTCACAGCCAGACCTAATCCTAACTGAATAGACTCATAGAAAAGACCTGGAGAATTACTAACAGCCCTTAAACAAGACCCACATGCTGTGTCTGGATAATAATAATTAAAAAAAAAATCTTTACAAGGGAGAGGAAGATCAAAATTGTATGTCAAAGGGCATGTTCCCTTTATATGACCATAATGCAGTTCAAAGATTCTGGAAGGGCAGGAAGTACCAGGGAACTAAGCTCTGAGCAAAAGGAAGCCCACAAAGCATTAAGGAAGCGGGGATGTGACACACACTGGCATTTTGGGCTCTCAGAAGCTGGGCTCAAAACGTGCGAGATGTAGACTTTGGTGGCATGGTATGTGTCAACCATGGAACTGACTTTGGTTTATGGTTACTGACATATTAAAATCACTTTATATTAGTAGTGATGATATCTCTCCTTATTTAAGCCACTCTTGGGAATTTGAAAGGACACAGCCAAAAAAACTCCAGGCCAGCATGCTTCCACCGAACAAACTACCCAAGGAGTTTCCTGCTGAAAATGCAGTGACGTGCATGTTGCGTACAGGAGACAGACTGAGCTCCGAGAAGGAGGGTAACTCTCCCTAGACCACCCAGCTGTTAGTGAGGCTTTGAACTCTCCTCCCTTGAGGCTCCTAAGCCCGTTCACTCTCCTCAGCACTGGCTTATCTACAAATTTAATCCACTCTCCTTCAGGAAAACTGGTCATGCCCTGGGAAAGGGGGCTGGAGCAGAGGAGAACATTCATCTTGGCCATAAAGTCACGGGTAATCAAACACTGAGCTTTCATCTACCACCCATAAAAGAGAAGTTTAGCTTTCAAAATGTCTGCAGAAAAAGTTCTTTCAAGTTGTGCCTTTCTGACTGTAAGAAATGAGTCCTGCATGAAATGGTGCCTGATGAAACCCTTGGTGTGGGGTTGAGAGACGCAGGGCAAGGCAGTATTCTCCTGTCTTCCCTGTGGAGTTAGAGATCTCCAGGTCCTAAGAATTGACAGTGGACCAGTCACAGTTATGGTTACAAAGTTGTACTTGAGATCATGAAATCATAAATAAAGCAAATGTTTTCTTTGGTGCTAGATGATAATTTCCCAGTGCACAGAGCCCTTCAAACAACAATATTGCTGGTTTTTGTTGTTGTTGTTTTTTAAAAAAAAAAAAACCCAATGTGCTGCTTTTTTCTACTAAATCTTTCAGCATATTCCTTACTCGTTGCAAATTTCTAACACCCATCTGTGTACAAAGGTGCTAAATCTGAGTTGGATATAACAAATCCTCATATAATGGGAGTCGTGCTTTTTTCAAAGGCTTTCTTCCCCGTCGCTTCAGGAATGTAACTATCTTCGAATCTCGGGTTTTTAACACTGAAAGAAACCTCTTAGTTCAATATATAAAAGAATCCAATCCCTTCGTTTATAAATGAGAAACACTGAGGCCCAAAGAGAAGAAAGATTGTGCCCAAGGTCACGGAGCCAGTTGGAGTTTTAATAAGTATCTCTTCAATTGCTTTTCTATCTTTGCAGAACAGATTAAAAAGAAATAGCTTTTCTTCTCCTTCTGTTTTCTCAGCCACCCAGCATTCCAGTTGAGGTCTCATGTTTGGAATCAGAAATATAGGACAACAAAGTACTACAATATACAGCTCATCATATATATATATTCATATATATATATATCTTTTTACTCTGAAAGAACAAAATGTATCATAACAATTCATTCTTTCTCACCTTTGTCATCAGCCTTCTATGCATGAGATGAACTGGCTGTTCTCTGCACCGAGGTGCATGTGTGGAGATGTCATGTGTTAACAGCTAATTAGGAGCATCTCAGAGCAGAAGCTGGCCTTGCTGATATAACTGAGTTTCTGTGTCACAGTGCCGTTGGATGCGGCTGCAGCTCATAGGTGTCCACAAAGAAAGCCCAGCACAGTGGAGACAATTAGCCCAGGGTTAGAAGAAGCTTCTGAGAGCAGCCAGGGTGCTCGCTTGCAGCCTGCCAAGTAGCCCTGTTGGCTGTTGGTCTGAGCAAACTGCTAGATGCCCAAAGGCCCCTGGTAGCCCACCGTGAGCTCCCAACACCTCTTCAGACATTCACAGGGAACAAACTGCAGGCATCCAGAAGGGGCAGCAGATACTTGTGAAAAGGGCCGTAGTGCTAAGAGGAGGAGACCGAGATCATCGGCACCGCTCTGCCTCTAAGTGGGTGATGTTTCTGTCCGATTCACCTGCACTGTCAAAACATCAACAGCCGTTGGCCAAGCTTTAAGTCCCCAGACAGAAGTAAAACAATTAATGAAATAGCATGCTTTGGGGAAGGAGGAGGGAGCATGACATATTAAGATAACATCACTAGGAGCTGATAAAATCCACACCTTCTATACATGATGTATCTGATTTACTACCGACAGTATCACTAGTATATATCAAAGTTCTATTTGAAGCATTCCAGGGAATTCAGTATTTTGCCTTCATTGAAATTGATTAGGGTGTAGTAGTTTTCACTTCTCATTTCAGACATTTAGAATGAGAAGGACCTTGCTTTTCTAGCTTCAACTCCAGAAAAACAAATAGTGGATTCCTCAGTATCTATTCAGCAACAACTCAGTATTCATGGACCTGTGCTCAAAGATATTGGGATTAAAGCTTGACCCACCCGATTCTTGGAGTACTTTTTAAGCATCATTTAATTCATATAAATATTGAGCACCTGTTCCGGACCAGGCAAAGAAGACTGTTTAGACATTACTATTTTGAGATGGCTACTAGTGAAGGACAAGGAAGCCTGGCGTGCTACAGTCCATGGTTTTGCAAAGAGTTAGACACAACTGAGCGACTGAACAAGAACTGGGTAATTGGGGCTTCCGAGGTAGCTCAGTGATAAAGAACCTGCCTGCCAGTGCAGGGGATGCAAGAGATTCAGATTCAGTCCCTGTGCTGGGAAGATCCCCTGGAGAAGGAAATGGCAACCCACTCCAGTATTTTGCCTGAGAAATCCCATGGACAGAGGAACATGGCGGGTTATAGCCCATGGGGGCCGCAGAGAGCCAGACATGACTGAGCACACACAAATACACACTTGGTAATCGTCACCTTCACTTCCTTTCTTTTATCTTTACAGGGAATTCAAAAACTTCTGAACCCTTTCACTAGTATTTGGTGAAAACTAATAGAAACTGATTGTCATGCAGAACACAAAGAATATAATTGGTTTCACAATTACTTAATTCTCCCTAAAAACAAACCATCGGGACTTCTAGCTAAACATGGCAGATAAAACAAACAAACATGATTATACCTCCATTCCCACTGAAAGCCTCAGTAGGATGACGATAAGAGAATGAAAAGCACATATTGGTAAGGGCCATGGGAACAAAAGAGGAAATAACATTATTTTGAAAGCCAGAGAGCAGATGGATGGGCAATAACTAACTTACTAGACAGGAGAAAGCTGAATGGCAAGAGCCTCTAAGAAGCAAAGCCAAAAATTGATTTGATGGAGCCGCAGAGGCCTGGAGAGTCTCAGCAGCAGATGCACCAGCTGCCCCCAGAGGGGTGTGGGCAAGACTGATGCCAGGAGGAGTGACGACAAATCTGTTTAAGGAATAGCTGGACCTAGATTCCCTATGGTTTCCTGCACTGCCAGCCACTGTCTCCTCCCTACCCAGGACAAGTCTGGAGGTTTATTCTCAAGAGAGGCTGAGAGAGAACATTCTGGATAGAGGAACACTGGGCACAGCTGAGGGCCTTTGTAACATGTGGAAACCAGGGAAGCTGGGCGGGGCATCTGCACGCCAAAGAGCGGCATCACCAGCACCACGTTTTTTTTTTAATTGGGGTGTAGTTGCCCTCCAGTGTTGTCTGTTGCTGCGGTACAAGATGAATCAGCTGTGTGTATGCATATATCCCCTCGCTCTGGAGCCTCCCTCGCTGCGCCCCTGCCCCACATCCCACCCTTCTAGGTCAGCACAGAGCCCCGAGCTGAGCTCCCTACACCAGCTTCCCATCTGCTTTACACATGGTGTGTATACATGTCAACGCTACGCTACCCTCCCAGTTCACCCCGCCCTCCCCTGCCCCCACTGTGTCCACACATCCGTTCCCTACGCCTGTGTCTCTATTGCCTTCTAAACAGGTTCATCAGTACCATTTTTCTAGATCTCACATACGACATGCGTTGATACACAATATTTGTTTTTCTCTTTCTAACTTACTTTCACTCTCTATTGACAGATTCTAGGTCTGTCCATGTCTCTACAAAAGACCCAATCTCATTCCTTTTTATGGCTGAGTAATATTCCATTGTATATATGTACCATTTCTTCTTTATCCATTCATCTGTTGACAGGATATTTAGGTTGTTTCCGTGTCTTGGCTATTGTAAATAGCAGCACCATTTTACCCTTGTTCCCAGAAAGCCAGCAGCCAGGCTGCACATGCACTGGCGGGAGAAAGGAGGCTTGGGGTAAACTGACCAGCCCCAAAGAAAGTATGTACAGATATGAGGTATCTGGTAAGCAGTGTGATGTTCAATCCTAATCCCTGAGACCTGTGACTATGTGAGGTTACGTGGAAAAGGGTAATTCGGGTGGTAGATGGAATTAAAGTTGCTAATCAGCTGACCACAATAAGGAGAGGGTCCTGGGGTATTCAGGTGGACCCAAGGTCATCACCAAGGTCTTTAAAAGTGGAAGAGAGAAGCAAAAGAGGTCAGACTGAGGCCATGTAAAAAAGACTTCACCCACTGTTACTGGCTTTGAAGATGGAAGGAGACGGCTAAAGGTCAAGGAATAGGAGTGGCTTCTAGAACCCGGAAAAGGGAAGGAAATGGATTGTTCCCCGGAGGCTCAGAAAGGAATGCAGCCCTGCCAACAACCTGAAGCGAGGCCATATCAGACATCTGACCTCCAGAACTGGAAGACAGTAAACATGTGCTGCTTCAGCTGCCAAGGTTGTGGTAATTCGTTACTGTGGCAATAGAAAACTAGATATGAAGAGCTGGGGAAACCCAACAAAATCCTCATCACCCTCTAGTGAATCGCATTCATTGCAAATCCCACCCATAAACTTTCATTCCTCAGACAGGAACTTTTGAGGACTTCTGCCATTGACTTTTTAGGACTTCTCTTGAAAATGGACAGCAAAAGAGTTAACAGATATTTGAAAGAAATATTTAATATGGAAAGTGAAGTCAAAAATTAATAAATATTACAGAGGGAACAGACCATTCAGGGAGCAGAAGAAAATGTAAATAAAACAAAACCCTCAGAGAAGTAAGAGAAGACGTTGCATCCATAACACAAGAACAGAGTTCTTATTTTTTAATGGATTTTTTTTTTATCTAGAGGATAACTGCTTTACAGTGCTATGTTAGTTTCTGACAGAGTGCTCTTAAAAAGGAACATTCACAAGACTTAAAGCACTTTTAGAATTTCAAAATAGGTACATAAATACAGTAGCATTTTATAATATTTTAGTGAGACGTGATTTAGTCGCTCAGTCACGTCTGACTCATTGCAACCCTGTGGACTGTAGCCTGCCAGGCTCCTCTGTCCATGGGATTTTCCAGGCAAGAATACTGGAGTGGGTTGCCATTCCCTTCTCCAGGGGATCTTCCCAACCCAGGGATCAAACCCAGGTCTCCTGTATTGCAGGCAGATTCTTCACCTACTGAGCCACCAGGGAGCCTGATACAACAGAATGAATAAACATTAAATAGAATGGTACAGAAGTAAAGTTTTTACAACTTCAAAAAAGGTCCATGGCAAGCCATCAGCATGGATCTCTGTTGAAGATATTAACAATAAGTCTTATTTTAAGAGCTACCAAGTGAATTTAGAAGAAACAAGAGGATAAAATTGACTGCTATGCTCAGAAACACTGTGTCTAAGTGTGCACAAGTGTGAATGAGTCCATCATAACTCGCTAGAGGATGGAAGATGGCATGGAGAGTGGGACAGGCACTCTAGCTGAGGCCACTTCAGCTAGCCAGCCCCCAGCAACTCCAGGAGCCAACCACAGCTGACAATGAGCTCAGTCAAGACCAGGATTGCCCAATCCAGTTCAAATTTCTGATCCGCAGATTTGTGAGTATGTAAATGGCTGGCTTACCAGTATGTTTTGGGATGATTTGTTACACAGCAAAAACTAACTGATACTATGTGTATGTGTGCATGTGTGTATACAGGAGTATGTAGTAAAGTGAAGTTTGTGTGTTCTATAATGGGAAATCAATACATCTATCTAAATTTGAAAAAGCAAGCACCACAAGAGAAGCAGGTTCCTTAGAAACGTGGGGACAAAAACAGTGAACAGATTTTAAATGGATGATCCAGTCAGTAAATGGGTAATCTGAGAAGTATAAATCAGGGGTTGGTAAAGATAGAGGTTTTCCTTACAGGCTGGTGGAATTGTTTGCTTTCTAAAAATTAAGCAAACACTTCATTTTGATAAAACTGCAAATTAAGTGGAAATTAAAAAGGAAAATAGCCCAACTTCCAAGTTATTGGTAGTCAGCTGGTGTAGAGCATCGACCATTGCCAGCAGGAGTCATGTGTTCAACACATGCCCTGGCAGCTGGAGGAATTTCCTACTAAGGCCTTCAGCCGCAACCAACCCAGTTTTCCCTTTTGATTAGTATTCAGTCTTCAGGCCTGCATACTTGTGGTTAGTACACAGTGGGAGAACTGAAAAAAGAGCATATGGAAAAGTTAGATGCCGAGTCTCAGACACTGCAGGTGTTCTTCAAGTTGGTACTCTCCATCCTCGCAGAGTCAAATAAGGACCACAAACATCAAAACATCATGGAAAACCGGCTGCAACCAAAAGCAGGGCATGGAAAAATTGGTCACTAAAAATCGTTCTGTGGTCACACTGTTGAATTGGCAGGGAGAAAAAAAATGGATCAAATCACCATGCTCAACACCACGAAGTAACACCATGAAAACAACACACACACAACAGCAGTAACAACATCTGTTGTCAGACGATCACCCTCTCCTCCAATACTATACTCTCTGTGCTTTTATGTACTTTTCTTCTTTGAAATTATTATTTTTTAAGCGTGTTTGTTAAATTTGTTTTCTTCTATTACATTAGGAGAAAGTAAGTGATATTTTGAAAAGGCACAGAAGGTAAAACTAAGGTACTAGACCTTAAGTGATGTATTTATTAGTCAGGATAGGTAGATGCTGTAGTAATCAAAACCCCCGAACCCCTGGGACTTAACATCACAGGCTACACCTTCAAACTCAGGTCTTCAGAAGGACCCTGGCTATCTAATTCACTCAGGATCTGGGTTGATTGATGCTGCCACGAGCACTTCCTTTCAAAGGTGACCAGAAGTGACACTCATCACTTCTGCTTGTTTTTGTTATTTGTTTTTAGCCTTTTTCACATGGCTATGTCTAAATTCAAAAGAGTGAAAAGATATAATTCTACCAAGTACTTACCCAGAAGGAGAACTGGAGTATTTGTGACATGTGCCAACTCATTCTGCTGTTTTCCCTGCTGCTGAACATTGTCATACATCACCCAGAATATAAATGAGCTATGTGTATTTTTATCCAAAGTATAGGAACTTTTGCTAGACATGTTTTACTCTGGAAAATTATCATGCTTTAGAGGCAGATGATGAATCTGGCTAAGAGGGGAGGGCCTGGGAGGTTACATGAGGTTTGAAAGTTATATAAAGTAATGTGGTTTCATTTTTGTTTTTTTCTTCCTGTGGTTTAATGATGCAGCAAAACATAATGGAAAACGCACCAATCCTGGTCTTCTTCAAGTGGTTTCAATAACAAGACAATTTCCTTTCACCCGATCACTAATCAATTGTTTTTTGCTTTCAAGTAGAGCCTTATTTTGGCCTAATTCTTTTCACCTTTTGAACTTTTTAATTTTGTATTGGGGTATATCTGATTAACAATGTTGTGATAGTTTCAGGCAAACATCTAAGAGACTCAGCCCTACATACACATGTACTCATTTTCCCCCAACTCCCCTCCCGTCCAGGCTGCCACATCAATTGAGCTGAGTTCCCTATGCTGTACAGTAGACTCTTGCTGGTTGTCCATTTCAAATATAACAGTGTATACATATCCATCCCAAACTCCCTAACTATCCCTTCCCCCGTCTCCCCCCGCCCCCACAACCTCGGTTCATTCTCTAAGTTTATGAGTCTGTTTCTGTTCTATAAATTCACTTCTGCCATTTCTTTTTAGATTCCACATATAAGGGATGTCATACAATATTTCTCCTTCTCTGACTTACCTGACTTACTGTGACAATGTCTAGGTCCATCCATGTTGCTGAAAATGGCATTGTTTCATCCTTTTCAATGATTTTTGCCTAAATTTCAAAGACTGTGACCACAAGGGCACGCCACTTTGCGGATTTAAAAAATAATCAGAGGTGGCCTGGATGTAAAAATGCCAATGCATGAATAAGAAAACTTTATTTAAATCTCAGAGCAACAGTTGAGCTTTGAGAAGAAGCAGTTCAGGTGAGCAGGGCCTGTGGCTCTGCAGGATGAAAGGAGAGTTTTCAGATGAGACACTGGGGTGGATAAGAGGGGAGGAGGTTTCCATCTCTGAGGACAAAGGAAGGAAACTTATTTTCCTGCTGTTATTTGTGAAGAACTTCAGTGATAATCGCTGGGCTTCTCTCTTGCATCAGGATGGAAATAGATAGAGAAGTAGGGGTTCCAAATATTTAGGCAAAGTCCCCAAACCCTTTGATCCTGCAGCTTCAAATATGTCATGCATCACAGCCAAGTATGGTTACAGTTCCTTGCTAAAATCCAAACAGAAAGCTGAAATAATCAGAACTCTTTATTGCCTGGGAGTCAGGGAAAAAAAAACCAAAACAAACATGGCAAGTAAACCAGCTGAAATCAGGCACACCTTCAAAAGAAAAGCAATTCCTGGAATGCTACAGGGTTAGGACTGACTTCAGCCAAATTTCTTAACTTCTTCGAAACACATGGCACATTCAGGCAGAAATAAACTTCGCTGAGATGAACCATTTACCACACATTGCTCATTTTGAACTCAAAAATCTTGGTTAAGGAAGGTTCCATCTAGTCAGAATTCTAAACAATAAGTTCTTTACCATGAGACCTAAGGAGACTTGTTGTGAATATCTGTATGGATACTCAGACGCATAAGTATGTGCCTTAAACTGCAAACCATCTATCCAGGGTTCTGAGAGGATCCTCCAGCTCTTCTGAACGTGCTGGTGACATGTGAGCGCCAGGGTTCTGAAGGAGCGATGTGAGCTGGTCTGCTTTGCTGTCTCAGGCTGCCCACAGGTGATGCTTCTGGCCTCAGGCCCTTTATCTTGCAAACGGAAATTTATTGATCATAGATTACTATATCAGACCCCATGGACTATAGCCCGCCAGGCTCCTCCATCCATGGAATTCTCCAGGCAAGAATACTGGAGTGGGTTGCCAATCCCCTCTCCAGGGGATCTCCCTGACCCAGGGATTGAACCAGGTCTCTTGCATTGCAGGCGGATTGTTTACCACATGAGCCACCAGGGAAGCCCCACTACATCATATGTAGTCCATTATTTAGATGGAGATTTGTAGGTTTCACAGTGTTCACTTTAAGATCTTTTTATACCTTATTAATTGAATTCTCTCAATCAGAGTTTCTGTTTTGGCACGGTGACATTTGGGATGGGTCATTCTCTGTGATGGGGGAAGACTGCCCTGTGCCTTGTAAAATGTTTTGCAGCTTTCGGAGGCCTCTACCAGCTAGATGTTCATGGCAACTACTCCTTCCAGTTGTCACAAACAAAAGATGTCCCAGACATTGCCAAATGTCCCTTGGGGGCCAAAATCTCCTCCATCTGAGAACTGCAGAGCTAGACCACTGTTGTCCTACAGAAATATGATGCAAGACCTAAGTGTGAGCCTCAGAAGTAATCTTCAGTTTTCTAACAGCTACAAGAAGAAACTAGCAAAAAAAACTGTAATATTTTTCACTTAACCCAGTATCTTGAGAGTCTGTTGGACTGCAGGGAGATCAAATCAGTTGATCCTAAAGGAAATCAGTCCTGAATAATCATTGGCAGGACTTAATGCCCATGCTGAAGCTCTAATACATTTGGACCTGATGCGAAGAACTAACTCACTGGAAAAGACCCTGATGCTGGGAAAGATTGAAGGCAGGAGGAGAAGGGGATGACAGAGGATGAGATGATTGGATGGCATCACCGACTCAATGGATATGAATTTGAGCATGCTCTGAGAGTTGGTGATGGACAGAGAAGCCTGGTGTGCTGTAGTTCTTAGGGTCACAAAGAGTCAGACACAACTGAGTGACTGAACTGAATATATCCAAAATATTATCATTTAAACAGGTAAGAATACAAAATATTATTCATGAGGTACTTGCCATAGTATTTGCTCCCCATACTAAATTTTTGAAATCTGGTATAGAACTTACACTACAGGACATCTCCATTTGACTGAGCTTTCAAGGGCTTGGTAGTTACCTGTGGCTATTGGCAATCCAGATGGACAGCCCAGGTCTAGATGGCTGTTAAGAACTTTGTGTTTTGTCTCTCCAAAATTCATGTGTTAAATTCATCCCAGTGGATGGTATTGGGAGGTGGGTTTGGGACATAATTATGTTTAGATAAGGTCGTGAGGATGGAGGCCACCCCCCAACCCCCATGCTGGGCTAGTGTCCTTAAAGGAAGAGACTCCAGCTTGTTCCTCAGCCACGTGGGCATACAGCGGGAAGACCACTGTTTGCAAACCGGGAAGAGAGCCCCCACCAGACAGCAGTTTTGCCAAAGTAACACTTACATCTTAGATTTCAGGTGGCAGAACTGTGAGGAAGAAATGTCTAAGCTACTCAGTCTATGGTATTCTGTGATAGCAGCCTGAGCAGATGAAATCAATGACTTTGCTTTTTTCCACTGTCTCCTGCAAAATGATGCCTGCTTTGCTTGTTGACAGTTTGAATGCCATGATTCTCTGTCTCTCTAGTTAGAATGTAAGTACTGGAAAGGCAGGGACCATAACTTATGCTCACAGTGGTAAATCTATTGCCTGGCCCAGTGCTTGGCACAAAATCAGCACCAATTGTTGAATGAATATGAGTATACACCTGCCCTCTCCATGAGCTGTGTCTTCTTGCCATGGTGATGGAGAAGGCAGATAGAACCCAGACAATTCTGCTTAGTCACTTCATGCCAATTTTGTGTGGGTATGTTTGTACCCGAAGAATTACCCAATGAGAACTAAAGACATGAACTTCTTTAATTTATCCAAAAACTTATATTCAGGGATGGCGGGGGGGGCGTGAAACAGGTAGAGGAGATCAGCCGTATTGGATGGAAACTAACTTCTGGGAGGTGAGCATGCTGTAGTGTATATAGAAGTAGAAATAACAATGTTGTACACATGAAACTTACACATATTATAAACCAATGTTACCTCAATAAGTTTAAATATTATATTCACAATATGTTTACTGTTAAATACATGCATGAAACAGTAAACATCATTATTACTAATTTATCATAATGTTGGATTAATTAGAATTCTCTACCACACATTCTGGAGGAATAGTAAATTGTAATTTTGTTGTTTTGTTTCACCATATTATGTTTCTGGGGTTTTATTGATTTGTTTGTTTTTTGGCTACACAACCTATAGGATCTTAGTTCCCCAACCAGGGATCAAACCGGTACCCCTGCAGTGGAAGCGCTGTCTTAACCACTGGACTGCCAGGGAAGTTTCCATACTAGGTTTTTGGATGAATGAATCCTATTCTAACACTGGTTAATAGAACTGTGTGCAACAAAGAGCCTGAAAGAAACCTCAGTGATGGCCATCCTTTCCTATAAAGACCCTTTTTTTCCATTTGCAATTACCATTTAGAGAATTAAAACCAGTTTCAGAGTAGCATTTGCATATGAGCTAGCATGGCTGGGTCTGTTTTTTCCCTGGTTAAGAATGATCTCTTCTTTGTATTTTTCTTTGTGTTGCTCCATCCCTGAGTCTTCTCGTCTGACAACCATCTCCAAAAATACTGAGGAAGCAATGGTTAAGAAACCCCTAAAGCAAGTGATTTTTCCTTTAATTCTTTCATTCGGAAGCAGAGAGTTTTAGAAATTTTCTATCACTGTCTCCTTTCCAAATCTGTGAGATCACCAGAAGAATCCTTTGGGGTGGGCAGCTTTTAAAAAAAAAACAAAACTAAAGGGGCAGAAAATATATAAAAGGGAAATGATGAAAAACATTAAGAGGATGACATTTCCAAACAGGAAATAAAAAGAAATATGGAAGTGTGTCAGGCAGTTGACTAGTAAACGTTATTTTTCTCGAAAAAAAAGTCTTAAAGGATTCCACCCTCAGAGATTACATTTCATTGGCTCTGGTGTGGGTCCTGATCATTGCATGTTTTTAAGCCTCATGGGTGATTTTGATAATCAACAATAGTTAAGAATCAATGGTTTAGTTTCCTATATGAATTAAAAGAGGGAATATGATAGGAAGATAAATCCTAAAATCCTTTGTCTTTTGTGAGCCCATCTCTGGGCTAAGTGAAGTCTTGTCCAGTAATGGGTCCTAGACATAAGTGAGGGTTAATAAGAAATATTTTGAGCTAAAAGTGAAGACAGGTTTAATTTTGTTTTTGACAGTCTGTCTTTAATCAAGTCATTTATTCTTGCAATCAGTTTTTCTACCTGCAAATTGGATTTTATAAACAATTACTATATGTTTGTTGACAATGTGGTTTGAAATGTATTTAGGCTTCAGAAGGTACCTTAGTTAAAACTGTTATGATTATTCATTGGTATATAAAACAAAAGATCCAACTTACTTCTCAGTATCCACCCCCTCCCCCCAAAAAAAGTTTTCTTGCTACTTTTTCTTTTTTGGTCATGCCTTGTGGCATGGGGGATCTTAGTTCCCCAACCAAGGATCAATCCTGTGCCTCCTGCAGTGGAAGCTCAGAGCCTTAACCACTGGACAGCCAGGGAAGTCCTGTTGCCACCTCATTCACTGGTAGAAGAGCCTTTATTCCCATGAGAAATCATCCTAAGATTCAGTCTTAGAAAGCAGATACAAACAAACACAGTAAGATCACAGATACATAAGAGGTAGGCACAGATAAACATGGTTGCTCTGATCTCAAGTAAAATCTTAACACAAAATTAGTTGCATAAAATTATATCTTGTTTTATAGTATATTTTCAAATATATGGGTTTTTTAACTTATTTGGATAATATTTCATATTTAATGCATAAAAATGTAAAGCATTCTTTGGTTAATATTTTCTAAATGATAGGGCTAATTTCAATGAGACATAAAAGAAAACTGTGGTTAATAACCAAGTATGAAAACATGGCTAGTTAGAATTAATTTGCATATGTAAACTTAATTAATGTTTATTTTATTCAAACTGATGCATTTGCATAAAATTTGAAGGGCATTTCTTTTATGGCATGTTTTCATTTTGTTAAAGCTCTGATACTTTATAAATATCACAATGGCTCCAAGCAGTTATTATTCTGAGATAACAGGGTGTTATAATGACAGCTCAAAATTTGTGGTGAATTTAATTTCGTGGATATCCAGTATTATATACCCCATCAAGTGTGTTTAGAATCTATCTTCAGAGAAGATAGAAGAAGCACATACTTACCTATTAATGTAAAAATCTCAGTGATCTAGAAAGATGGAAGGTGGTCTCACCCAGGATTGGGCTGCTTTGCCAAGACGCTATTTCTCTGATTGGTTTATCGCTCATGGGAAGAGGCACACATGTGGGAACCATCTCAGATAGAAGCCAGCACCATATGCCTCTTGTAAAATACCACCCTCAGAGGCAGAGGAGAAGAGCTCTTTCTTCCCATCTCTATCCCATTTCCTGCAGCTTCTGTGAAGTCACAGAATTTGGGGAAACAGTGACACTTCCTGGCCTCCCTGTCTCACCATCTGGGAACCAGAATGAGAGGCCCGGCCTGCCACCACCACTTTCATCTGCCACATTCTCGGAAGTTCATCACCCACGGGATGATTCTAGCCGCAGCAAGTCACCCTCATCCAGGGGAAAGAGAAAGACTAGGATGTGAGTCCTCCCGGAAGCCTCCTCCTGGCCACGCCTAAGGGCCACCACATCCTGAGCAGAAAGGCCTTCGGCTGACTCCCAAGGTGGCCGGTCACTGGGCCCCGCCCTGCCAGCTTCTCTCCCCAGCCAAACTGGCCTCAGGGATCCCTGAACAGACTCTTCCCTGCTCCTGTCTTTGTGGAGATTGCTGCTCTTCCCTGTTAGCCTTCCAGGGGGCAGCCCAAGTCCCAAACCTCAGACAAGTCTTTCCCAATTCCTCCAGCTCACACTACAGTTCCTCCCTTTTAACCTTACAATTTTATCTGTAACAAGTAATTTAGAATCTAATTACATGCTAGGATGTATTGTCCTTTGACTGCTTCATGGTTAATTTTAGTTCCCCCACTTAAATTGTAAGCTCCTTAGGATAACATTTGTGACTAATGTCTCTCTGCTAAACTTTCACTTTCCCTTTCTTCCGGCAACTATCAGAGTACTACGTCCATAATAGGTGTTCAATAATTCATAGCATCTTAGACTCGGGACTTTTTTTTTTTTTGACTCGGGACTTTTAAATCCAGATAAAAAATGGCAAATAAACTCTGCTGTATTAGAGAAGTAACCACTTCCATAGTGCTTTGTTCCTTCCTTTCTTCTTTCCTTTGTTCCCTCTTCCAGTCTGTCTTCTTCCTCCCTCTTTCCCTCGCTTCCACATTTATGCTCAGTTGAAATCTCTCCACCTTTATTAGTTTATTCATTCAACCAAGATTCTTGAGCACCTTCTGGGGGGTAGACCTTGCTAGGCGCTGAAGATATAAGGGTAACTGTGACCTGGCTCAGTCTTTAGGGAAAGACAAATCGGTGAACATGGTACAATATGAAAAGAAATACACTGGAGGGAGGTTTAAAATTGCTGAGAGAGAGCCTGCCTCTCCCTGAGGGTCACAGTTTTGCAGTCCCATAAGGTCAAAGCAGATCATTACTAAGATTTAAATAGCATTGATTCCATTGTGAAGATCTACTACAGATTCTTAGCAGGGAAATGGGTAAGGTCAACTTAAAATCATACAAAGGACTTTGAAAATGATGTAGGACATAATTAAGACAGTGGTGTCCTAACAGTCCATCGCTAAGAATATTCTCTGGGACTTTGGAACACCTTTTTCTAATTCACGTGCAATTTTGCATAGTCATTATGTCCTGGGGCTAACACAGAAAAACCTATTCTATCCACTATATACATAAAATTTAGCACAGTATAGTATTAATATTATAGATTAATATTAGTATTATAGAATCTAACCATATGTAAACAGACTTTTTTAGTAAAAAGGAGAGTGCTAACTTTGCACATTGTGACCACGGCATCCTGCCCCTTCCACTGCTTCAGTGTGCTCCCCACACCCTACCATTATCAGTCCCTGTCCCCCACCCCCATTTAAGAAACACTGGACTAAATAGTCACCCAGCCTTTATCATAGCAGCCTAGGACCAAAGTTTCAAGAAGGAGCAGAGAGAACATTTTGCTGTTGTTCAGTCGACCAGTCGTGACCAATTTTCTGCGATACCATGGACTGCAGCACGCCGGCCTTCTCTGTGCTTCACCATCTTCCAGAGTCTGCTCAAACTCATGTCCATTGAGTTGGTGATGCCATCCTACACCATCTTGTCTTCTGTCATCCCTTTCTCCTCCTGCCTTCAATCTTTCCCAGCATCAGGGTCTTTTTCAATGAGTCAATTCTTCACATCAGGTGGCCAAAGTATTGGAGTTTCAGCTTCAACATCAGTCCTTCCAATGAATATTCATGGTTGATTTCCTTGAGATTTAACTAGTTTGATCTCCTTGCAGTCCAAGGGATTCTCAAGAGTCTTCTCCAACACCACAGTTCAAAAGTATCAGTTCTTTGGTGCTCAGCCTTCTTTATGGTCCAACTCTCATATCCATACATGACTAATGGAAAAACCATAGCTTTGACTGTACAAACCTTTGTCAAAAAGTGATGTCTCTGCTTTTTAATATGCTGTCTAGGTTGGTCATAGCTTTTCTTCCAAGGAGCAAGTGTCTTTTAATTTCATGGCTGCAGTCACCATCCACAGTGATTTTGGAGCCCAAGAAAATAAAGTCTCTCACTGTTTCCATTGTTTCTCCATCTATTTGCCATGAAGTAATGGGACCAGATGTCATAATCTTCATTTTTTTGAATTTTTAATTTTAGGCCAGCATTTTCACTCTCCTTTTTCACCTTCATCAAGAGTCTCTTTAGTTTCTCTTCACTTTCTGCCATAAGGATGGTGTCATCTGCATATCTGACATTATTGATACTTCTCCCAGCAATCTTGATTCCAGCTTGTGCATCATCCAAGCCCAGCATTTCACATGATGTACTCTGCATATAAGTTAAATAAGCAGGGTGACAATATACAGCCTTGACGTACTCCTTTCCCAATTTGGAACCAGTCCGTTGTTCCATGTCCAGTTCTAACTGTTGCTTCTTGACCTGCACACAGGTTTCTCAGGAGGCAGGTAAGCTGGTCTGGTATTCCCATCTCTTTAATAATTTTCCACAGTTTGTTGTGATCCACATGGTCAAAGGCTTTAGCATAGTCAATGAAGCAGATGTTTTTCTGGAATTTTTGCTTCTGGGAGTTTTGCTTTTTCGATGATCCAATGGATGTTGGCAATTTGATCTCTGGTTTCTCTGCTTTTTTCTAAATCCAGTTTGTACATCTGGAAGTTCTTGGTTCACATACTGTTGAAGCCTCACTTGGAGGATTTTGGGCATGGCCTTGCTAGCACATGAAGTGAGCACAATTGTACAGTAGTTTGAATATTCTTTGGCATTGCCCTTCTTTGGGACTGGAATGAAAACTGACCTTTTCCAGTCCTATGGTCACTGCTGAGTTTTCCAAATTTGCTGGCATATTGAGTGCAGCACTTTAACAGCTAATCTTTTAGAATTTGAAATAACTCAACTGGAATTACATCACCTCCACTAGCTTTGTTCATAGTGATGTTTCTTAAGGACCACTTGACTTCACACTCCAGGATGTCTGGCTCTATGTGAGTGATCACACCATTGTGGTTATCTGGGTCATGAAGGTCTTTTTTGTATAGTTATTCTGTATATTCTTGCCACCTCTTCTTAGTATCTTCTGCTTCTGTTAGGTCCATACTGTTTCTGTCCTTTATTGTGCCCATCTTTGCATGAAATATTCCCTTGGTATCTCTGATTTCCTTGAAGAGATCTCTAGTCTTTCCCATTTTATTGTTTGCCTCTATTTCTTTGCATTGTTCACTTAGGAAGGCTTTCTTATTTCTCCTTCCTATTTTGTGGAACTGGGCATTCAGATGACTTTATCTTTGCTTTTCTCCTTTGCCTTTTGCTTCTCTTCTTTTCTCAGCTATTTGTAAGACCACCTCTGACAACCATTTTGCCTTTCTTTTTCTTGGGGATGGTTTTGATCACTGCCTCTAGTACAGTGTCACAAGCCTCCATCCATACTTCTTCAAGCACTCTATCAGATCTAATCCCTTGAATCTATTTGTCACTTCCACTGTATAATTATAAGGGATTTGATTTAGGTCATGCCTGAATGAGTATGGTTTTCCCAACTGTCTTCAATTGAAGTCTCGATTTTGCAATAAGAAGTTCATGATATGAGCCATTTCAGCTCCCTGTCTTGTTTTTTCTGACTGTATAGAACTTCTCTATCTTTGGCTGCAAAGAATAAAGTCAATCTGATTTTGGTATTGACCATCTGGTGATACTCATGTGTAGAGTTGTCTCTTGTGTTGTTGAAAGAGGGTATTTGCTATGACCAGTGTGTTCTCTTGGCAAAACTCTGTTAGCCTTTGCCCTGCTTCATTTTGTACTCCAAGGCCAAACTTGCCTATTACTCCAGGTACCTCTTGACTTCCTACTTTTGCATTCCAGTCCCCTACAATGAAAAGGACATCTGTTTTGGGGTGTTAGTTCTAGAAGGTCTTGTAGGTCTTCATAGAATTGTTTAGCTTCCGCTTCTTTGGCATTAGTGGTTGGGGCATAGCCTTGGATTATGAACTGAGACTGAATGGTTTGCCTTGGAAATGAACTGAGATCATTCTGACATTTCTGAGTTTGCACCCGAGTACTGCATTTCAGATTCTTTTGTTGACTATGAGGGCCACTCCATTTCTTCTACGGGATTCTTGCCCACAGTAGTAGATATAATGGTCATTTGAATTAAATTTGTCCATTCCTGTCCATTTTAGTTCACTGATTCATAAAATGTCAATGTTCAGTCTTGCCATCTCCTGTTTGACCACTTCCAATTTACCTTGATTCATGGACCTAACATTCCACATTTCTATGCAATATTGCTATTTACAGTATCAGACTTTACTTTCACCACCAGACACATCCACAACTGGGTGTTGTTTCTGCTCTGGCTCAGCCTCTTCATTCTTTCTGGAGCTATTTCTCTGCTCTTCTACAGAAGCATAATGGGCACCTACTGACCCGGGGAGTTCATCTTTCGGTGTCATCTTTTTGCCTTTTCATAGTGTTCATTGGGTTCCCAAGGCAAGAATGCTGAAGTGGTTTGCCTTTCACTTCTCCAGTGGACCACTTTTTATCAGAACTCTCCACTATGATCCATCTGTCTTGCATGGCCCTGCACAGCCTGGCTCATAGTTTCACTGAGTTAGACAAGGCTGTGATCCATGTGATCAGTTTGGTTAGTTTTCTGTGATTGTGGTTCTCATTCTGTCTTCCCTCTGATGGAGAAGGATAAAAGGCTTGTGGAAGCTTCCTGATGGGAAGGACCAGCTGTGAGGAAAACTGGGTCTTGCTCTGGTGTGCAAGGCCATGCTCAGTAAATCTTTAATCCAATTTTCTGCTAATGAGTGGGGAGGTGTTCCCTCCCTGTAGTTTGGCCTGAGGCCAAACTATGGTAGGGGTAATGGAGAAACTGCCTCCAGAAGGACTTACGCCAGCATGCTGCACCTCCCAGGACGACCCACACCTCCACCAGAGACTCCTGGACATTACAGGCAAGTCTGGCTCAGTCTCTTGTGGGATTACTGCTCATTTCTCCTGTGTCCTAGTGCCCACAAGGTTTTGTTTGTGCCCTCCATGAGTCTGTTTCCCCAGTCCTGTGGAAGTTCTGTGATCAAATCTCACTGGCCTCCAAAGTCAAATTCCCTGAGGGTTCTCAGCCCCTTTGCCAGATCCCCAGGTTGGAAAATCTGTTGTGGGCCCAAGAACTTTTGCAACAGTTTGAGAACTTCTTTGGTATAATTGTTCTCCAGTTTGTGGGGTGTCTGCTCAGCAGCTCTATAGTGGGGCTAATGGTGACCTCCTCCAAGAGGACTTATACCACACACCATGTCTTCCAGGACTGCTGCTGTCTTGAGAACCCCCACAGTAGGCCACTGTTGACCTGTGCCTCCACAGGAGACCCTCAACCAGTCACCAGCAGGTCTAGCTCAGTCTCTTGTGGGGGGTCTCTGCTCCTTTCACTGGGTCTTGGTACATACAAGGTTTTGTTTGCACCCTCTGAGCATCTCTGGCGGGTATGAGGTTTGATTTTAAATGCGACTGCACCCCTCCTACCATCTTGTTGCAGCTTCTCCTTTGCCCTTGGACAGGGGGTATCTTTTTTTGGTGGGATCCTACATTCTCCTGGTGATGGCTATCCAACAGCAAGTTGTGATTTTGGTGCTCTTGTAGGAGATAAGTGCACATCCTTCTGCTCCACAATCTTACTTACACATGGGAGAGGATAAAAGAGCTTTGCATGTCACAGCCACATTCTCCCATTTTTTAGAAAAAATGAGGGTAAGCAGTGTGGCAAAAGATTTTTGCATCGTTTTCTTGACAGTAGTGGCAGTCTGGTAAATGTTATTTTGTCACCAACTTCTGCAATTTCTAACACATTTTCTCCCTTCCTGGGTTGTCATAAGGATTAGAGGCAATGTATGCAAACTATCTGCCTGCGTAGTAATGACCATTAAGAGTAAAATAAGTTTAGTATTGTTGAGGGCTTACCATTACTATTAGATACTATTAGGTATTAGCAGAGATGGATGCTATTTTAAGCTATTTTTCATATTATCACTTTTAATTTTCACAAAAGTTCAGTGTCTGACTAGTATGGCTGGTTTATAAGTGAGAAACTGAGATTTTGAACATTAAGGAGGGTCACTCAGTCACTACGTGGCAAAACTGGTATTCAAAACTGAGCAGTTTTTGTGCCAGAGCCCAGCCCTCTGGCTTTTGCTACTATTATCTGTAGGGCCAGAAGATCATTCAAAATAGAAACTGTCTTAGGAAATTCAGGACACTTGATCTTGGTAGTTTTTAGTGGGTGGGCTCAGCAGAGGCCTTCTCTGGTGGCTCAGCTGGTAAAGAATCCACCTGCCAATGTAGGAGATGCAAGAGACTCAGGTTAGATCCCTGGGTCAGAGAGATCCCCTGGAGAAGGGCATGACAACCAACTCCAGTGTTCTTGCCTGGGAAATCCCGTTGACAGAGGGGCCTGGCAGGCTACAGTCCACGGGGTCACAAAGAGTCTAAGGTGACTGAGCATGCATGCGTGCTCAGGCTCAGCGGAGGGGACAATGCTCGTGAACATGTCACAGGGGCAGAGTTGGGGTGAAGAGGGGAGCCACTGGACTCACATCTGCCATGAAGTCCAACCATCTTGCTCTCACTCAGCCACAGCTGCCACCTCACACATTCTCCTGGGACCCATTTGAGCTCCCTGAGAATGCTTTTACTCTTCCACCCCACTGGTCTGTTATCAAATGTCTCGATTTCACTTGCTCGACTTTTATTTTAATTTTTTTTAATTGAAGGATCATTGCTTTACAGTGTTGTGTTGGTTTGTGCCATACAACAATGTGAATCAGCCATAAGTATACACATATATCCCCTCCCACACCTCTAGGTTGTCACAGATCACCAGGTTGAGTTCCGTGTGTTATGCAGCAACTCCCCACTAGCTATCTGTTTCCCATACGGTAATGTGCATGTACCAGTGCTACTCTCTGAGCTTGTCCCACCCTCTGCTTCCCTGGCTGTGTCCACACGCATGTTCTCTTTATCTGTTTCTCTATTCCCGCCTTTGCATGGCTTTTAGAAACCAGGGCTCCCTTCTCGGTTTCTAGTTTTGCCATCTTTACAGCCTTCACACAGCAGTGTGGGTCTTTTGCCTTTCCCCTCCACCTTTTCACTTTCAATTTCAACCAGTAACAGAGATAGATTCATTAGATGATAAAAGCTAACAGCAGATTACTCCCAAACACCATTATTTAAAGTAAAAATCACACTATCCACAGGGGATTGATTCCAGCACCAGGCAGATTCCAAAATCTGAGGATACTCAATCCCCTTACAGAAAGTGGTGTAGTATTTGCATATAAGTTACACATATCCTCCTTTATTGTGTGTGCTAAATCACTTCAGTCATGTCCAACTCTTTGCATCCCTATGGACTAGTAGCCCCTAGGGGATAGGGGGTAGCCTGGGGGCTACTAGTCCATAGGATTCTCCAGCCCTGAATCCTGGAGTGGGTTGCCATGCTCTCCTCCAGGGGACCTTCCCGACCCAGGGGACCTTCCCGACCCAGGGATCAAACCCGCATCTCTTAGTCTCCTGCATTGGCAGTCAGCTTCTTTACTACTAGTGCTACCTGGGTACTTATAATACCAAATACATTGTAGATGCTACATAAATAATTGTAAATACAATGTAAAAAACTTTTAGCACACTGCAGATTCAAGTTTTGCTGTTTTGGGATCTTTCTGGAATTTTTTATTTTGAACACTTTCTGTCCAAGGTTGGTTGAATGTTGGGATGCAGAACCCAGGGATACGAGGGAGCAACTGGACTCTTTTGTTTTAGTCAAAGCCCAGCTTCAGGGTACCACTGAGGACTTGGTGGCCAGAACAGAGGAAGAGATACTCGGGGGCTTCTGGGAGGTAGAGCATAGGGTGGGCGGTTAGGTGAAGCTGAGGAGGCAGGTGGGGTGGAAGAGAAGAGTGTCTGGCTTCTCTCTCGCTCTTCTCCCTCCGCCCCTCACCTTTATCTGCTCTGATGTCATAGATTCTGCCCTTGCCCAGCAGGGTGAGATAAGGACAGCCAGCAGCCAGAGGTTGGTGAGCCGGAGTGGCCTGGCGGCTGCTCCGGATCTACTTATGTGCAGGAGATAGATAAAAGCTGGCCCAGTGAATTGCGCTTGCCTGCCTTTTTTTTTTTTTTAACCAAAATTCAAATGTCCCATTTTAACTTATAGAAATTAAGTGCAGAATCACTGTAGAAAAATCAGGATACTTTAATCCAGACAGCACTTTTTCTGATCTCTTTTTGTTCCATCCAAATAATAGAATCTGCGGTCATCTCAGCTGCCGACTCGTCATTTGTGGTTTTATGCTAACTTCAGATTTGAAGGATAATCTTAGATTTAGATTGCCCCCGGTGCATGAATATAACGGACTCCCATAACTCCTTTACTCCTAGGCCAGGCCAGAAACAGAAAGTAGAATACAATCTATCAAAATAAAAAGAGCAAGGCAAGACAAATTTTGAGAACCAGCATTTTAATTTTTCCAGCTGAATGTATTCACAGCCCAGTTTCTGTCTTTTTTTCCCCTTTCCCCTCCCTCCCTTCCTCCCTCCCTCCCCTGCCTGCCTGCCTGCCTTCCTCCCCCCATCTCTCTCAAGCAATGATTTTGCCAACCTGTAGAGAAATGAGTGGTCTCCGGGAGATTGAATATTGTAACTGCTAACAGTAAACTCTGAAGGTGGAGTTGGCCCAGAATGTCATACAGCTGAAGAATAACTCCATGGGGGGCTAGATAACAGCTAGATAACATGAGGACAGAGGAATCCTGATGGGGTCACGGGGATTGTGTTCAGGTAACCTTGAATCATAGCAGTTTGCAAAGAGGACTGAAGTTGCTGACTGCCTTTCGTGTGGAGAGAAAGGGAAAAGGTATCCAGTGGCTGCACAGGGTTCACTCATTCCTTGGCCAGCCACTGGGCAGCATTCTGGGGGACAGGACACCTCGGGACTGAAATTTGGGGATTCCACATCTCAGTTGTGCCAGGTGCCAAACCTAGAGCTTGCCTTCTTTTTAAGGAATCATAGCCCCAGCCTCACCCGCTTTCCCAAAGTGCCTTCTGGCTCTTGGCCTGCCAAGTCAATGTGTAGAAGCATGTCCTGTGAATGTGAAGATGGCAAGAGAAATCAACAGGGGACCTGAATTCTAAGCCATAAGCCCAAAGGAAATGGTCTTCCCATAAATAAATACCATGTTTGTCATCAGAAACAGATCAACCACAAGCCTATACTTTGCTTCTTGACTAATGGCAGGTGACCTTCAAAAAAAAAAAGATAATTAATAGAAGCAGAGTAAGACAACATTAACAATCACAGAGACTGCTTTAAGGGCACTTCCTCCCCTGGTTCCTGTATTTGTATATTCCACAGCTGCCTTCCCATTGCTCAAAATGTAATTAAGAGGTGATAATGATATGTATCCCCCCCTTATCAAAGTCATTAACACATTATTATTGTTGTGAGTGGGCCAGCTATTGCATGGTGGTGGAGATGCCGCTGCAGAAGTGTCTTTATATGGCTCTACCAGGGGTTTCTGCTGTGATGAAGAAATTACAGTTTGGTGATGAATTAGCAGGTCACATTCTCTGTGAGTTTGAGTGTCTGATTTTCCCAGACCCTGTGGGTTTCTGAGAACCCCCAGAGCCATTCTGACTCTCAGTTTAACCTAACCACTTTCCTCCTTTCCAAGCTGTTTTCTGTGACTTAGGGATGGAACTCCCTTCTATCCATCAAATCGTACATCTATTGTACTCGAAGGTTTGCCTCAAAGCCCCCTACCCTTGTACCTTCTTGGAATCTGTACCCAGATAAGGACTCTATACACATTCTAAGATCAGGTGGTTTCCCGGTTTGGTGAGCAAGTGCTGCCATGTACAGATTGTGGCAGAATTTTTTAATTATGTAATCTCTTAAACATCTTGGGAAAATATATATATGCTTATGGAACTTTTTCACATTTTAAAGATTTCTACAGATTGGAGAGGAGAAGGAGAAAACTGCACTCACATTGGTTCTAAAATCTCCTCCAGCTTTGTTGTATTAGAAAATGGTCTGATTCTTCTCAGATTTGTGTTTAAATGGTATGATCCTTGAGGGTAGCAGTGTATCTAATTTGTTGGTCATAAACCTCCTCAGGATCAGAGTTATGGAGCTTAAAAATGACTCCAAATTTATCCAATAAATGTATGTATTTCAAGGGTCAAATATTTCTTAAGATCTTTAAAAAATAAAGACAAAATCCACAGTTATACTCCTGCCCCACCCCTTTAACACCCGTCCCTGCACATAGCTACTGTAAATTGATTTTAGCAGTTCTTCGGGTGTTTACTTACATATTTCTAAGTAATATATGTGTCTCACCAGATCATTATTTGGGGACTGTTACAGTTGGGGAGGACTTAAGTCTCCTCTCCCACAACACTGCTTCCTCTTGTTCCCCTTTTTGGCTAAATCAATATTTAGGATTTATATTATTATAACTGTGTAAATAATGTTCTCCACTGAGCTAACACCACACTATAATTACCTTTCCTTTCTTGTACAACTTTTTGTTTTTCTTGGAGTTAATAATTGGCTTGTTTTTTTCCATCAGCCTGGCTTTGTATGTAACTATCCCCAACTTTCAACAGCGTCCCCACACGTTCCACATGGTAATATAGAACAGGTAATCTGTCGGTCTAAGTACCTCCTTTCTGGGACCCTTGACTTCTTTTTTCCAACCTGGACAGTTTTTCTTCTGGGCCACTAACCACTGTTCTCCTGGGACTACCCTCTGCTATCATCTTGCGGATTCTCTTCACCTCCTTCCTGTGTTGGAGCCTCTCCTTCTTGGTTCCTCCCTGGTTTTCCTATTTCTTGCTTTTCTCCCTCATTTTGGTGGCACACCCTTCCCAAGATGGGTGCTTGTGAGGTAAATTTACTGAGAGCTTTCCTGCCTGAAAATATCTTTATTCTACCCTTGTATTTGTTTGGCAGTTTGGCTGAAATTTAAATTCTAGGTTAAAATCATTCTCTCTGAATTTAAAGGCATCACACCATTATCATCCAGCTTCCAGTGTTTCGATTCCCAAGTCTATAATGTCATTCTGATTGCCCATGATTTTTATGTGAGCATTGTGTAGTTCTGAAATTCCTAAATGATATGCATTAGTTGAGTCTTACTGTGTTTGGCATTTAGTCATCCTTTTAATTGAAAGTTCCATATCCTTTTGGATCTTTAAAGATTCATATCCTTTGGGTGTATGAAATATTCTTAAAGTGTTTCTGCAATAATTTATTGCTACCAACCCTGTTTCTCTCTCTACTCCCCAACCTCCCTGATTTCTCCTATGGAACTCTTATTGGTCATTCACCCTTCTGGATTAATTTCACATATTTTTATCTTTTCTCTCACAGATCCCTGCATTATCTTTTTGTTTTATATTCTGGAAGATTTCACCTAGTTTGTCTCCTGAACTTGCTATTGGTATTTTTAAAATATCAAGACCCACATTTCTAATTTCTAGAGAATCTTTCATGTTCTAGGATCATTCCATTTTTCCAGTACCTAAGCTTGGTGTGCTGTTTTATAGATGCCATCTGTCTTTTGACCTCTCTGTGAATAGCGATCATACTTTATTAGAAGGGTTCTTCTAACCTCTGCATTGTCTTTCTTCCCTCTGGTTATCTTGTTTCCTGTTTGCTTGTTTTGTCTTTGGCTTTCCTGTTGGAGGCTGCCCCCCAAATCTTGTGATCCTTGGCTGTGAGGAGTCACATGTGAACTGAACGTTCTGGGTTGTGTAAAGCTCACCAACTGAGGGATTCACTATAGAATGATGCAGCAGCAAGCCAACATTTTTATTAGTTTACTCCTGAACCCTACAGATCTTTTCCTTAAACCTTTTGATTTCTTGACAACAGGCTTTTCCAAAGCTCTTCGCCGGGATTATAAACTTGGCTGGGGCCTTCTGGGTGGTGGGCAGGAGGAGGCGAGAAGCGTCTGTTGATGAGACTTTTGCTAACAGCCCTGGTTCTCTGTCCTGGCCTCTGCCCTGACTCCCTGGTTCTGAGCCCATGCGGTTCAGTCTTTTGAGAGAATTAAGTCACTGTCTCTGGAGGTGGGAGGCAGGTGGTGATGATGGATGGACTGAGGAGCTGGCTGCCTTATGTCGACTTTCACTCACCCTTGACCTCATGCCTGAGCCTTCTGCAGGCCCCACACCTCCAGCTCTTGAGACTTCCTGGAATTCTGAGGGATGGCTGGCTTGTTCCTTGTTGGGTTGCCTCTCTGGGCTCACAGAATCCTCAGCTTAACCTGTTAGCACTTCTCCAGTAGATTTCATATAGCATATATTTGTTGACATCCTTGTTCACTGATGTCCTCTTTGCTGTTCTGTTTTTCTTGTGAGTTTTTACTTTTATATTCTTCTACTGACATGTGAGTGGGGTTCCAGGAGGAAGTGGGATAAATATATATATGTAGGCATTCAGTATCTCACATTTAAATAGATATGAATTTTGTATCTTGATTGCTTCTGAGTTATAGCTTATATATTGATAAATGAAATTAGAGTGGGAATTTATATATAATATTAACATAGCATTTATTTCAAGGTTGATAGGTGTCGACCCAATCTTCCCTTATAAATTAAACAAATAATATGTGAAAATGAGATATGCTAAACAGGTTAGACCAGGGTTTGTTTTATTCAGTTTCATGTCAACCATTCTCCTAGGACTTAGCCCACAGACTTGTACAAATAAACTTAAAACAACAATAACAACAGTGAATTAACATGCATGCAGTTTTCTCCTTTTCTTCAGTAAACATTGTAATGATCATCTACTATGTGCAATACACTTCTGTATGAGCTAGAAATATGATGATGAAGGAAATAGTCCTCAGCCTGGACAGTATCACAGTCTAGTGAAAGAAACTGACAAGAAAACAGACAAACATCAGGCAATGTTTCATCTTAGTTTAGAAATAGGTACCCAATAGATTGGGGAAACAATGGAATCAGTGAGAGACTTTATTTTGGGGGGCTCCAAAATCACTGCAGATGGTGACTGCAGCCATGAAATTAAAAGACACTTGCTCCTTGGAAGAAAAGCTATGACAAACCTAGACAGCATATTAAAAAGCAGAGACATTACTTTGCCAACAAAGGTCCATCTAGTCAAAGCTGTGGTTTTTCCGTGGTCATGTACGGATGTGAGAGTTGCACTATAAAGAAAGCTGAGTGCCGAAGAACTGATGCTTTTGAACTGTGGTGTTGGAGAAGACTCTTGAGAGTCCCTTGGACTGCAAGGAGATCCAACCAATCAATCCTAAAGGAAATCAGTCCTAAATATTCTTTGGAAGGACTGATGCTGAAGCTCCAATACTTTGGCCACCTGATTCGAAGAACTGACTCATTTGGAAAAACCCTGATGCTGGGAAAGATTGAAGGCAGGAGAAGAAGGGGACAACAGAGGATGAGATGGTTGGATGGCATCACCAACATGAGTTTGAGCACGTTCCAGGAAGTGGTGATGGACAGGGAGGCCTGGCGTGCTGTAGTCAATGGGGTTGCAAAGAGTTGGACAGACTGAGTGACTGAACTGAACTGAGCCCCCTAAAGGTGATAAAAATATCTAAATCACTTTTTTTGATGCTCTTTATGCAGGATCCAAGGCTCTGACTAGTGTGAAGGTTGGAAATGAGCCTATATGGCCATAAGTTCTATCCTAGATATATAGCTAGCTATATGTGATAGATGATAGAGCAATACAGACAGACAGACGGATGGATGCTCTATTTTAGCAAGCCCTGTAGCCTACAGGAGTATCACCAGAGATGGATGGAAGCTGTAAATACATCTTCTGCTCATTAAGGGGAGACTCCCCAGGCTATGCCTTCAGAGTTGATCCAGTGGTGGGGTGGGTGTGGGTTCAGAAATGCTCCTCAGTCCTGAGAAGAGCCCTGGCAATCCTTGAAAAGTGATGTTATTACTACAATAATCATATCGTTGTTATCATCTGTAAACATGTCTGTGTAATCTTTGAGGGCAGACTGAAGGTCTTATTCTTTTCTGGGGGTCCCATGGTGCAGTGCAAAGAACGCGGTCTTGTGTAGGGAAGCTGGATTTGAATTCCACATATTGGCTGTGTGACTTTGATCAGTTACTCGTTCTTGCTACACCTACATTTCCTAGTATCTCAGATGGATGTAGTAATACCTAAATCCCAAACTTGTCATATTAAATGAACAAAGCCAGATAAAGGGCTGTGCACAGTTCTTGATGGAAAGTCGGCACAGAATAAATGGTAGCTATTAGTTTTTCTTCCTTCACCATCAGGCTGTGAACCTGAGAGAGAGACCATATACTGTTCTTACATGTAGCCCCACCCTTTGTGCAATACGGGGCATGAATTTGGCACTTCAGGCATATTTAACAAATGAGTGAATAAATCAAAGAATGTTTGGATTGCACGAGTTGAGGTTATTTTCCTGATATATGAATCATTTGCCACTTTCTTCCTTTAGAATGTATTTCCTTAACAATTTGCTAATACTAATACACTGCTATTGCTTTCTGAGCTCCTGGATTTCTTGTGCTATAGTGCTGCAAATAGAGCTAAAGGACACTAACATTTTAAAATGCCCAAATAACATTTCAAATCCAATACCAGAATAAAAGGAGGCAACAGATTGTCTCCATTCTTCATTTAAAAGACTCTTTGGCCATCATTTCCTTTGGTGGGTCTGCAGATAAGGTAGTCTTTGGCTGTGAGGCTCTGCAGTGAGAATAAAAGGTGAGAGGAGATGGTGAGATGTAGAGTTCATGTGTCTTTATTTTTTATTATGTGTCTTTTCATGCATTGGTAGCTTTCATCCATAGAGCTGGAGTGGGGCATTTCCATCATATCTTTCTTCCATTCATGAATGCAGGAACAATGTTGGCTAGACAGTCCTTCATCCTTTTCTAGTTGGGGCAATGCCTTTCTCTTATGGTCATTATTTTTAAAGTTCTAGCCTCAATGTCATCCATACAGTAGCAATCTGGGCAGTAGCTGCTTTCGCTCTTTGTGGAGCTAAAAGGCTTCTCGGCAGCTGGCATCTTGGACCACTGCAGAACATTGCCCGCCACCACCACCCCCCGCCCCCCGCCCCAGGTAACTGGCATCATGTAATTTAGCTCTGAGTTCAGTACCACTCTTTGGGTCAGCTTTTTCCCCCAGCTATTATTGGAAGTCCTTTGTGTGCCAAGACCATTCCTTCATCATTTATTTCCCACTGTGCTAGGCACATGCCTTGCTCCTGAGGGATCTACCATCTAACAGCCTCTTGTCTGTTAGTGTTTCCTTGAACTCTGCAACAGCGTCTTTTTGAAATACCTTTTTAGGTTAAACTCTCTTATGAGAACTTCTTTGAGCTAATGCTTTTGATTCTTCGGTATTATTGCTGATCATGTCTTTTTCTTTCCTTTCCCCAGGGGAATCTCATCTACTTCCAGGGCTCAAATTATGAATTCTATGCTAATAACAGCTAATCTACATACTCATCTTTACCCCTTAGGAAATTCACAATCAATACACCTAAAAGGAAATAAATTACCTTTTTACACAAATCAGTATTCCTCCCTCTTGGAATTTATTTTAGTCTACCTTGTTTTTATTTATTTAAATATGTTTCACTTGATTTTAAACTGTCTCTCCAGCTATACCTATAGATTTAAAGCTATGTGTCTATGGATATCTCTATGGATATTTATCTCTGTACCCCTTCCTCACTTGGCCTATATAGATGCCTAGTGAGTCTTTGATGGTTCATCTTGCTTCATTGTTCTGGCCTTTATATTTATACAGAGTTAGGTCAAAAGGGCAGTGCTTTGAGCTGACTATTCTTCCAATCCAATAGGAAGGAACAGATCCAGTGTGTTCTCCAGAAATGATTATAGGGTTTCAGACCAGGAAAATTAAAGTGATAAGGCCATACATATACATTTTTTAAAGTTGATATTTTAAATTGGAATATAATTGTTTTACAATGTTTTATTAGTTTCTCCTGTACAACGTCATGAACCAGCCATATGTATACATATCCCCTTTCTCCTGAGTCTCCCTCCCACCTCTCATTCCACCTCTCTAGGTCATCACAGAGCACCTACCAAGCTCCGTCCATTATACAGCAGCTTCCCACTAGCTAGCTGCTATTTGACACTTGGTATCCCCTGGAGGAGGAAATGACAACCCACTCCAGTATTCCTGTCGGGATAATCCCACGGACAGAGGAGCCTGGCAGGTTACAGTCCATGGGGGTCACAGAGAGTCGGACACGACTGAGCACACACGTATATGTGTCAGTGCTGCTCTATCAATTCATTTCCTCCCCTTCGTCGCCCCCTGTGTCCACAGTCTGTTCTTTGCACCTGCACCTCTTTTCCTACCCTGAAAATAGTTCATCAGAAGGAACTATTTTTTCTAAAATTTTTTATGCATTTATATACAATTTTGTATTACAGATAATAGTTGATTTTATACAGGAAATCACTAGGCCATGACAACTCAACTGGAGGGTCCAAACTAGCTCAAGGTTGTATTTTTAAGGCAGCTAGGATAGAGGTTAGAAGAATTTTGTGCAGTATTATTATAGGTGACATGAGTTAAGTCATCTTTTTCAGAATAGTCTTGGAGAACGTGTTTGTTTTTATGATTTCCAAGAGATTTCAGGGATGGCCCTTGAAACACAAGGATTGATAAGGTAAGTCTCAACAACTCTCGAACTCAAAGGACAAGCACATGGTGGTAAGACCACAGAACACATCACATCCAGCGGGTGCTGTCACTGCCCCACCCAGTGAGATGGGGAAAGCTCACTGAACTTGCCAGGCAGACAGACCACCAAAGTGGGTCACTGCCGTAGAACCTTCTCAGTGAATCCCTCCTCTAGCCTGCAGTCATCTTTTGTGGTGCTTCCGATTCACCAGTGTCTTATACACCCAAACATCCCAACCATGCACAGATTTACAAGTGAGGGTACTGGAACCTTCCATCTCCACTCCAAACTGTCTCCCTGGAGCCTCCACTGTGGTCTCTGTTTAGACTGGACCTTAAAAATGCTAAATGTGCTTTTTCTCCACTAGAAATTTGGAAAGGGGACTGTGAAATTTACAGCACAATTCATATCATGGCAAGAATATTTTAAAACAGTGGTTTATAGTGTTTAAGCAAGCTGATTAGTCAATGGGGATTTCTGCTGATGGTCCTTGGGATAGAAAGTTAAGAATAGCTGGCTGCATGTCTGTGTTTTGGGCTTTGAAACGCTTTGGTTTCTTGGGCCACGCTATCACAGACTTCGCTGCATTTTCAAACAACGCACATAATAAATGACGTCTCCAAGAATCACTGTGAGGCTTACCTGGATCCCTCTCCCCTTGCTTTGCACTCCATCATCTGTTGCTTACATTTAAAAGCCTTCTGGAGACTGTTTTTCATCTAGCTCACTAAGGCAGAGTAGTTTTTCATGAAGAATTGGGTTGTTGGAGTGATTGTAATTCTTCTTCTGACAATCTTGGCACCAGAATCGATTTAAAAATGTATACATTTAGCTGGGTTGCTTTGACTTGCCCTTTGATGGTGGATTTTGGTTGAATTCTCAGGCCTATACATGAACATTGACATGCTGATATAAATTAGCGTTTATATCTGCAAAGTCTCCAGTTAGATGCAATAATATTTAACTTAGTTGGAGAAATGAGAAACAACAACACTTTACATGTGATGCTAAAATCAGAGTATATTAAGATTCCTGTCTTCAGGCAGTACTTCTGCAGGCAGTTCTACGTGGCAGTAACCACGCCAGATGGTTAAGTTAAAAAATGCTGATAGATCTACAGATCTTTTGAGTTCAGTTAGCACACAGTACATTTCTCTGGTTCTCTGAGACTCAGGCTGTCTGTAACCAGACATAATTAAAAGATTAAAGAGACATTTAGAAATGTGAAGCTGGTCACTTTTTAATCAGGGAGATTGATTTTCCAATCCCAATGTGGAGGTGGAATCTTAAATAATTTATAGGGTGGAGATCAGTGGCTTGTCACAACTTGGCAAAGAGAATAAAGGCAAGGGGGAAAGAGGGACTTAATTTTTTTCTTCTTCTCTAAGTGCTTTATGGAAAGGAGCATAGAAGGGAGGGAGCCATGATTGGGTGGCTACGGTTGAGATGTTTCCCAGCCTCCATATCTCTGCTGGAAGAATGAAGATTAGTTTGGTCCTTCCCACCCTCCTTCCTTTTCTCCCTGTGGCTGGAGGTCTGGACAGATTCTCTCGACTACTCAGCAACATTTCTCTTTTATCCTACAGATACCAGTCAGGTTGCAATTGGGCTAAAACCAGAATCTCCTAAAGAGGGATGGTGACTGTAGTACAATGATGCTTCCATTAGTCACAGAGGGGGGCATTCCAGGGACACCCGTTATCAGAAACGACACGATCAGAGTCAGAATACAGGAACCCTCCTTGAGTAAGGAGGGCTCTGTGGGGCTACTTCAGGGCACATCTGGTATTAAAAAGTGTCATCAGATTGTAATGTAGGTCCAGTAATATGTGCAAGAAGATATTAAAACTGTGTCTTAGACACCTTGATGGTAAGGGAAAGAACTGATTGGTTTGTTGGTTGATTGGCTGACAAAAACCAGAAGAAAGCTTGCAGGGAGCAGATTGCTGGCAGAGGCGATTCTTCTAAGCGTACGGAGCGTTCAGGAAGGATTGAACAGAATTTCTCCTACACCCAGGCCTAGTTGGCAGGTCCCCCCTGAGTCCGGGGGTGTCAGGTAACAGGCTCACGGCCAGTTGCTTCTAAGCACGTGCCGATTATGACACCTGTCCCCTCTCACCCAAATGAGCTTTCAAAACCACGTCAGACTTATCTTCAGACACAGGAGGCTAGGTGAAATTTCCAAATTTAGTTTGCCCTCACCCAAGATCTCTCTGCTGCTTTGAAAGTCTGGAGTGGCTCTGCCAGCCTGGAGGGTGGAATGGAGAAATCCTTTTATTCCCCAGAGACCCTGTGACGTCACTGTTTGCTGTTACAGTGCATCGACCAATAACGAGAAGTAAGTGACGGCAGAGCCTTCTGTACCGGCTCTTAGTCGCCTGCCCTCACTCGTGGGGAAGGAGGAGGAGGGACGGGGAAGCAGGAAGACAGGTGAGGGTTAAAGCACGCGCGCTGTGCTGGAGGAGAGGTAGGAGGAAGTTCCTCTCATCAGAGGAAAGGGAATCTGGAAGATGGCCTCACGTGGCATCTGTCTGCCACGAATTTGGCTGGAAGAGTTAGAAGCCTGGAACTAAGACATTCTTGCCACTCAGCAAGATGCATCAATTGAGTGATTTATCTTTAGGAAATTTCCTCCCATAGAACTTACTGATTAGAGGTATCACTGGAAGAGGAGCCCAGAGCTTCTTAAAGTGAATTGGCTAAGATTCCTAGCCTTCTCCTTCTGATGGTGATGAAGAGATTAAAGGTAGGGACTAAAAACGAACTGTCTAACTAGTAGACTGTGGGGCTGGACATAACAATGAATTTCTGAAGATGAAGAACATTCAAGGGCCACTTTCTGCCTTCATACCCTATATCCCTACATTCCTGTTCCTCTGCAAAGTGTGACCAGAAACTACTATATGTCAGTTCTGTCATTTCTACCATCCTGGTTCCCTGCCCATAAAGTAGGGCTCTTCAACTGCAGCACAACTGATACTTTGAGTTGGACCATTGTTTTTTTGGAAGAGGCTTTCCTGTGCCTTGTAGGATCTTTTGTAGCATCCCTGGCCTCTGCCCATTCGATGCCAGTAATATCCACTCCCATCCCCACTTGTGAAACCAAAAATGTCTCCAGATATTGCCAAGAACCCCTGGGAGAATGGGGCCAAACTGCCCACTGTTGAGCATCACTGTCTTAAACAAAACCCTATAATTTCTATTGAATTGGTAGGCCAATTGCAAATCAAGTTGAATCTTCACCTATTTATTACACTTCCCTACAAATACATAATCAATAGTAAGACCACATTAGGCATGTGCCTGTGGGTTTGAGCCATGCCAGAGGCATTCTCTCATAATTGTTACCTACTCTGTTTACACCCATGTTGCAATACAGTCCTTAACAAGACTCCACACACAAAGTTGTCCATTACCACCTTCATTTCACCTCTCTTCCTCTTTGCCTCTTTTTGCAATGACCCTCCTCCCACCCGCTTAACCACCAGTTGACTTAAACATGATACCTCTTTGAAAATGTTTTCCAAAAGGCACTGCTTACTGTAAAGAAATGATTCACTCTGGTGGAGTTTCAGGCAGCGGGGCTCAGGTGGCCTGGGAGGGAGCTGGCCCCTTTCCCCATCCTTAAATCCCACCAGGCAGTGGCCACCCAGTCCCTCTGTTCGTATGGTTGGCGGGTCACGTTATGTATGTCCTCTGACAGCTGGCAATAGTCGTCGGGTCGTGGCAGCTCTGCGAGGAAACGGATCTGGTTTTACAGCAAAGGATATTGTCTTAAAGGAAATGGAAGCTTTCTGCCCCAGGAAGGGAATAAACGCAATCAATGATTCTTCCAGGGCTCCTGGTCCAAGCAATTTTGATCAGGTTAAGCATGTCAGCAAACTGAACAAAGTGTTAACTATCGCAGATTATGAAATGCCGAGTCTCATAAGGTTACCAGTAAATGTAGGAATTCCGGGTCAATAATGGCAAATTCTGGGTGAATGAAAGCCAAAGAAAAATTAGGGGGAGAAATCAACCAAGAACCACCTGTACAGTTACCATAAAGAGCTCTTCACTTAACTGAATGAGAACGGGAAGTATAATTTCTGTCTGTGAAACTGAGGGCCGTCATCAGTTAAGTCCCTTAAACTATAGCTTGCTTAATAAATAACATCCTGTTACCTGCCTTCACTGACTAATTGTTCTTACACACTGCATACCCTGCAAGCTTCACGCAGCTTAGGCAGTTATATTACAAAACTCCTTTCACTGCCCCCCTGTAGATAACACCTCAGACTTATGGATCACTATGTTTATGGTTGATTAAGTTGTTTTCAGGAACTTAAGAGTTAGTTGCTGTCCAGATTGAGTCCGAGCCAGTTAAGACAGGCTGGGGCCACCAAACTGACAACTGGACACACACAAGTGTCTGTTCAGTGACCTTTTGACATCAGAGGGTCAAAAACCCCATCCTCACATCATGCTAACGCCACCATTTTCTGAACATACATCCCAGGAAAAAGCCTGTAACTCAGAGACTCCTGCACAGAGCAGCCATTACCGTGCCTTTGTCCTGCCTCCATTCACCTTGCCCTATCCCTCCCACCTCATACTCTCTTAATTCACAGACACCCCAGGCCCCTTGCTTCCGGGAGGCAGAGCTGAGAGTTGTTCTCATCTCCTAGTTCAGCTGCCTCATGAGTAAACCCCTTCTCTGCGGCAGACCTTGATGCTTCAGTATCTAGCTTGCTACAAGTCAGGCAAATGAATTTGGTTCAGTAATAACTGCATTAGCATAGTGTTGCAAATGATGTTTGATCACCAGGTACATGCCGGGGTTGGGGGGCGACCCCTGTCCTAAGGGTCTTCTACCACTCAGGCCAGCTAGAGGAGGGAGTGGACACTTGGGGTCACTGATACCTAGGTGTCTCTGATGATGGCCGATGGAGCCTGAGTAACAGCCAGTCCCTCTAAGAGCAAACGTTGGTCTATTCTGTACCATTCTGATGGCTGAAGAGAGTGAAAAAAAAATGATTTTGTTGGTTAAAAATTCTTATGCTGTATATTTTGAAAAGTTTCTCTGATTACTGGAAACACACATGTTTATTCAAAATAGTTAAATGAAACACAGACTGGATAAATTCAGCAATCCATCTCATGCTTCTACCTAACTCTCCTGAACTGGGATGCTGTTCTTGGTAGGAACACAACGTCCCTGAAATCTATAGAGCAAAGGCGGGGCGGCAGCGAGCTGTAATCTGTGACTGTGAGGTCTCATCCGTGGAAATCTGCTCCTATCTGTCTCTGGACACATGCCATCTCTCCTGTCTGTACATAGATGTTGACTCTTTGCTGAACCCTTTTGAGATGTCTGGTGAAAACTGGATCTGGCGTATAAATGTTTACTGAGCTTCCAAGCTCTGGAACAACTGTTTTCCTCCCCACATAAATGATCTGCTCAGCATAAGACTCAGGCCTGTTTTTTCCTTGACTTTCAAACATTGGGTAACTCACTCCCATGTGATCTCATTCAGTTTCAAGGTTTAAATACCATCTGTTTGCTGATGTCTCCCAATTGGTGGCTCAGACGGTAAAGAACCCGCCTGAAATGCAGGAGACCTCGGTTCTATCCCTGGGTTGGGAAGATCCCCTGAAGGAGGGCATGGCAACCACTGCAGTATTCTTGCCTGGGAAATCTGCATGGACAGAGGAGCCTGGTGGGCTACAGTCCATGGGGTCGTGAAGAGTCAGACATGACTAAGCGACTAAGTGCACACCCAGCCTGCTGTGTCCTCTAGTCCAGAGTTTTATCTGAACTCCCGCTTCTCATTCAGAATCACAACTGGGATGCATCACGGGCATCTCAAACCTCTCCTGTTCATAACTTTGACTCCTGATTCCCACCCAGCAAGCCTGCTCTCCCTGTGGTCTCCCCCATCTCAGCAAATGTCAGTTCACTCTTCCATACAGCCAGACCAGAAACCTTTATCCCCCCATCCCTCATTTCCCATCTCTAATCCATCAGCAAAACCGCGGGTTCCACCTTCAAAGACCAGTGATCCAGAATCAAGTCATTTCCTGCAGCCTCCACATTTGATTCTGATCCAAGCCCCGCCTCGACCCTCGCCTGGTTAAACGCAAGGGCTTCTAACCCAGCTTCCTGCTTCCTCTCTTGTGCCCTTTTTATCTGCTTTCTCAGCACAGCAGCTAGAGGAGTTCCTTTAAAATTGCTGCTCTGCTTAGGATCATCCAAAGTCCTCCCATCTTAGAGTCAAGCCAGTGTCTTACGGATAAGAGGCCATGGTGATCCTCCCAACCGCATTTCCTGCCCCTCTTCCTCTTACTGTGTTCCAGACCTACTGTCTTCCTGGTTTCTCCTTAAGCCCACCAAGACTTCTGAGTCTGCACTTGCTGTGACCTGCCAGGACTGCTGCTTCCCCAGACAGCAACCTGACTTCCACTCTTACTGACTCTTCATTTCTGCTCAAATATCAGCTTACCAATGAGGGAGTCCTTGCCCCAAGTGTCTCCAGCAGCACTTGGACCTGTGCTCCCCACAGGAACCTCTCTACCCCCTGACGTCTGTTATTTTTCCCCATGGCATTTACCACTTAATACTTTTACACCTACTTGTGTCCTTTGTCTTTTACAAAGATGTAAGGTTTATGAGGGCAGGATTTTGTTGACTGCTGCATCCCAAGGGCCTGTCAATGACTGGTACCACCATTTGTGGAATAAATTGTGGAATTCCACCATTTGTGGAATAAATGGCACCTTTTAATTCCATTTACATGTCACTTCTGTAGGAAGCCTTCCGTGATCCCCTAACTCTAGGTTAACTGTCCCTCCCACAGCTGTCTGCACACTCCCTGGTACAGTGCTTCTCACACTGCAGGGCGGTTGCATGGTTAATTTATTTTTAAAAAACTCCATAAGGGCTGTATCTTTTTCACTGATGAATCCCCAGTCATTGCAAAATGGTTAGCATATCATCAACACTCAAATATTTGTAAAACTGAATGCAACTTATATACATATTTATATGTGTATATACATACAGGATTGTAACTTGAGTTAAAATTCACATAATATAGAATTAACTATTTTAAAGTGTACAATTCAGTGACTTTTCATACATTCACCATGTTGTGCAGTCATCACCTCCATGCAGTTTCTGAGCGTTTTCATCACCCCAAGAGGCAACCCCACACCCGCGAAGCAGCTGCCCTCTCCCTAAGTCACTGCAGCCGCTGGCAACTACTAATCTTTCTGTCTTTATCTAGTCTGGATATTTCATATAAATAGAATCCAACAGTATGGGCTTCCCTGGTGGCTCAATGGTAAAGAATCTGCCTGCAGTGCAGGAGACGCAGGTTCAATTCCTGGGTCAGGAAGACCCCCCAAGAACAAAATGGCAACCTATGCCGGTATTCTTGCCTGGGAAATCCCATGGACAGAGGACCGTGGCGGGCTACATTCCACGGGTCACCAAGAGTCGGTCACAACAGAGACTAAACAGCAACAACCAAAGGGGACTTTTTTGGTCAGTGAGGTTTTAATCTATGTGACTTAAAACGTCTTTAGTATAGCAAGACTGTTTTTAATCCTATTGGCATGGGTAGCAGTATGTTTAACTTGAATCTCTTTCTTTCAAGTACATACCACCTGAAAAGGCTAAATAAATTAACCTGAAGAACGTTCTTCCAAGTTATCACTGGTGTTTTACCAGAAGCCTTTTCTAGCACAATGGCCAATCCTTCAAGCCTTCATCTTTCTCCAGCTCCCCCATCCTGTGTCTTTTATTCCATCCCCCCCACCACCACCAGTTTACTCTCTTCTCTCCCACCTCTTTCTTGATGCCTGCTGGGATGAAAGGGCTGGCAGTAAAAGACGAAAGCAGAGGGGAATGGATGAAAGTCCATAAAATCATGAAAGGTAGAGAAAAATCTGTGTAAGAACTTGTTCTCCAAATCTCAGAATCTTTTTGAAGCTTAGAGGCAGTAGTTTAAGGGAAAAATAAAAGAGAAGTTCTTCTATCTTATGTAGTATTTTGAATACATACAGAGCTTGTTATCCCAGTGAAAAGATAAATAGCTTTAGGGTTTAGACAAATATACAGACGATAAATCAATAACAGGCTGTTGAGAGGAAGCTGGGGAGAGGAGTTAACATCCGAGGGCAATTCCATTCTCTCGTACAAATGCCCCCTCATTGGGGCAGGCACTGGGCTGACAGGCCCAGGGTGGGTCTCATGGTGACAGGTTAACTGGGGCCTCCTCACTACTTCATCTACTAGACTGTCTCTTCCTCCAAAATCTTCCTGGAATTGCAATCAGCTTCATATTTTCAGAAGCAGATTGCACAAACTATCAGTGAATGTGCCCTTGTGCTGGCCATGAACATATTTCTGGCTTTGGACTATTTCAGAACTTGGAGGTGAGAAAGGTGACAGAGGAAAGAAAGGCAGGGAAACCAATACATTATTTTCCTTGTTACCAAGAGTGGATTCGAATCTACCTTGGAGGAGGCAAAAGCAATGATTCTGGATTACTTTAAGTTTTCAGTAGCCTGGTTAATTAACAAGGAACACCTAAGAATTAACTGAATAGTTTCCAAACTTTGTATTTGATTAAACACCTTATTGAAGAAACAGCATGTCTATTTTAGGCTTTGACTTCAGCTTGTTTTTACTATTGGAATTTTTAGTAATTTGCATGCTCAGTTGCTTGGTAGTCTCCAACTCTTTGCAGCCCCATGAACTGTAGCCCACCAGGCTCCTCTATCCATGGGATTCTCCAGGCAAGAATACTGGAGTGGGTTGCCATGCCCTCCTCCAGGGGACCTTATTCCTGATCCAGGGATTGAACCCACATCTCTTGCATCTCCTGCATTGGCAGGCAGGTTATTTACCACTAACACAACCTGGGAAGCCCCTTAGTAATTTGGGAAGGGGGCGATATTAGCTTAAACCTGTTGTACATAATTCATTCTATTGTAATATCCCAATGCAATGGTCCAAGACTGATTTGGTCCCAATATATTGCTTTGTTTACTAGGACTGTTAATATATATGGTTTAAGCTGGGGCATGCCAAAGTTTCCCTGAAACAAATGAACAGTAGTAACCAAATATCGTTTCCTTTCTCCAGTGAAAATAGCTGGCTCGATGGATGGGCCGAAGAAAATGAAAGCCAAAGCAGTGAGATTTCTTTTTAAAAGCTTAGCAAAGAGGCAACTAGAAAAACTCACAGACATTTTGACTTCTGAAAACGAGGGTGTGCTTTCCTCTCAAAAAGAACCTGGTAAAATTTAGCATAAAAATGAAAATAACGTCAAAGCTTCAGGCACAATGCAGAGATTATTAATCTAGGAACAAAAGGCACTTGGCCAGTTAAAATAATGATTTTAAACAAGGACTCCAACTTTCCCAGCCATGGCTGAAGCCCAATTAGGTCTTTCCAACTGGAGTTGTAGTGCATTCTTCCAAATTATGCAGTTTGGCATAATACAGAATGAGTAAACGTTCAAAAGAAAATAATATCATTTAGTGGCTTGCCCTGAGCCAGTATTAATGAGTGGGGAGGGTGCATTTGCTAGTTAAAGACATGCTAAAGTCCAAGGGTAGGAGGTCCCTTGACAAGAGATGACAAATGAAAAGACACATGTTTTTGATTTGTGTGGTTTCCAATAGGAAGTAACTGATCAACTCACATGTGTTTTTTTAGGACCTACTTCATGTCTAGCCCCGTGCTGGGTGTTGTTGGGTTTGCAGGAACTTAGCTCATTTGGGATCCTTGCGTCCCTCATCATCATCATCACCACCATCACCATCAACACAGCCCCTGTGAAATGAACTATACATCAGGCATTTTCAACTTATTTTACTGAATGCTGACAAATCCCCTGCAAGGGAGATATTATTTTGCCTATTTTACAAATAGGAAAACTCATGTTCAGAGAGATTAAGAAACTTGTCCAGCGTCTTTTATCATTGGCAGAGTCCAAGCCCCAAATTCTACATTTTCAATACCTATAAATCTTTTTAGAATTTACTGAATTTTTTTAAAAATGTATTTTAAATCTGGTCAGTTTTAGTTCTTAATTACTTAGAGGAAGTTTTAGTTTAAAGCAAAGCTGAAATTTTCTTCTTCCACAGAATAACTTGGTTTTCCAACTATTTCCATGTAACTATTTATCATTATGTATGACCACTATTTTAAGTCACTTTGGCATGCTGTGATTCATGGGGTCGCAAAGAGTAGGACATGACTGAGTAACTGAACTGAACTGGGTCACCTTTGGAGCTTTAAAGTTATTTTTAATGTACATGTGTATTGATGGAAAGGGACAGATCTGTTCCACCAAGACATTCTCTAATAAACAAATATAGCACATCTGAAATTATTTTGTTTCTATCTTGACTAAAATTTATTAGACTGCATTTTTCTTCTGAGAGATTTAATTTGCATACCATTAAATTCACTCTTTTAAAGTGTACAATTTGGTGGTTTGAATATAGACACAAAGATGCACAACCATCACATTCTCACTGTTCCAGAAAGAAACCCAAACCCATTAATGGTCATTCCTCATTCACTCTTCACTCCATCTCTGACAACCCCTAATTTATTTTCTGTCTCTATAGATTTGCCTATGCTGGACACTTCATATAATCATACAACATGCAGCCTTTCGTGTTTGGCTTTTTTCATGTAGCATAATGTTTTCAAGGTTCATCTGTGGTACAGATGTATCAGTAATAAGTAATGCCTTTTTATGACTGCGTAATATTCCATTGTGTGGATATACCACCTTTTGTTTATATATTAGTCGGCTGATGAACATTAAGTTTGTTTCCAGTTTCTGAAAATTATGAGTAATACTTCCATGAATAGTCACAAAAATGTTTTTGTGTGGAAATATGTTTTCAGTTCTCTTGGATATATACCCCAGAGTAAAACTTCTGGGTTATACGGTAATTATGTCTAGCTTTTGGAAGAACTGCCGTACTGTTTTCTATAGTAACTGTACTATTTTACTTTCCTATCAGGAAGGTAAGAGGTTCTAATTTCTCTACATTATTCCTAATATACTTGTTATTGTCTTTTTAATTTTTAAAATTGTAGCTATCCTAGAAGGCATGAGGTGGTATCACCTCATGTGTTTGATTTGCATTTCCCTAAAGACTAATGATATAAAGCAGCTTTACATATACTTGTTGGCTATTGTATATCTTCCTTGGCAAAATATCTATTCAGGTTCTTTGCCTATTTTTTAATTGGGTTATTTGTCTTTTTGTTGTTGAGTTTTAAGAGTTCTTTATATATTATGGATACTAGACCTTTATCAGATATACTGTTTACAAATTTTTTTTCCTATTTTATGGATTGTCTTAACTTTCTTGATATTGTCTTTGAAGCGCAAATTTTGATAAAGTCCAACTTTTTTTTCTTCACTTGTTTTGCTTTTGGTATCATGTCCAAGAAGTCATTGCTTAAGGACATATAGAAAAGACATGTCTATGTTTTCTACTTGGAGTTTTATAGTTTGCTCTTACATTTGGGTCTTTAATCTACTTTTGTATATGGTGTGAGGTAGGGTTCCATCTTTAGTTTGTTTTTCTATTGCTATAATTAAATGTCTTGGCAGAATAGCAGAGTGATTAAAAGTTCAGACTCCAGTATCTAACTGCAGAGATTTAAACCCCTCTTCAATTATTAGTTGTATGATCTTAAGGAAACTCCCTAATTTCTCTATGCTTCATCTTTCTCATGTAAAGAGAGATACAATAGTAACTATTCATTAGTCTGCTTTACAATTCAAATAATAGAACTGTCATAAGAATTGAGTCTCTGCATTTAAAGTACTGACAGTAAGTATTGACAGATAATAAGTTACTATCATCTCTGGCTATATAAACTCTCCTTACATATAGGATTATCTCATCATCTCTTCTAGGAATATGTTTTCAATGACAGACTTGACAAGTGTCTTATCAAGAATACAATTTAGATATATTTTAACATACCTCAGATGTTCCAATAGGGGTGGATGTGGGCTGAGTTTATAGTTGTAACTGAACACAAAAAGAAATAAAGTATTTGGAGAAAGGCATTTCCAATCTCTTACAGAGCTTCACACAAATAAAGAGATGAAAGCAAGGCAAATGTATTAGTTTGCTAGGGCTTTTGTAACAAAGTACTACAAATGGATGGTTTAAACAACAGCAGTTTATTTTTTCACAGTTCTGGAGGCTAGATATTCTCTTCAGTGTCCTCTTTCTGGTGGCCCTGCCCACACCAGCCCCCTCTGGGGGCCAGTCCTCTCATCCAACTAGCATCATTTTGATCACCTAGAAAATTAAGACATAAAAGAAACCTAATTTCCACCAATGTGCAAGCAACTTAAAATGTTACCTGTTGATCCAATAATGGATTCCTTACCCATGTAGCACCACCAAACTATGAATTGTTTGACTCCCAAAAGGAGGATCTGAAAGCCTGACTTACTTGCCAAAAAAGGTTGCCAGCCCTGATTCGACTTTCAGTATCCTGCCAAGAGAGTGTCCTCTGCTACCAGTTGTCCTGTTGATCTTTGCAAAACTAAGCTTCATGCTCCAGGGCTTTGGCGGGGCCCTTCTGATCTGTCTTTGCTGGACCTCCTTCCATGTGAGTGGGTTCCAGTAAGAACCAGAAGTTAACTTCTTCTTGGCATGTGTACATTCTGATGCAGAAGCAAAGGCAATGCTTAACTCTAAAACTGATGTATTGTGAAATTCTGAAATTTGCAACAAGCCAATGAAGGCAATGCATTGGAAAGGAACATGTTTTTGTTAACTCTCTAATCTTTTCATGTAGGGAACAAACTGCCTTCATAGCACATCAGTCTTTCTGAGATGAAAGGTCCTTAATTTGGATAGTTTGTAGAAAAGATTTACCAGGAAACTTTCAGTTCACATAACAAGAAACTTCTAGGTAACTTCTAGAATTTCTTGTCTTCCAGTGTGAACTCAGTATTCTTGAAAAGGCAAGGGTTAGTGCTTCCTGGGATTTGGCTTCAAGTAATTAATACACAGTCACTGTCTTCAACTAGAGGAGCAGGCATGGGGTAAAAGTGTTGCCTTAGGGAGACTTTTGTCAAATGGATAATTCAAAAAAGTCATTCCGTTTGAGCTTGGAGTCATTAACTCCTCTAGTAACCAACTGTGAGAGTTATGTTTGAACTTGTCTTGAAAATTACTTAAAAAAAAAAAAAAGGAATAGACAAGGGGCTGTTGACTTGGCTGCCAGTTTATTTACACATCTTAAGCAAGAAGCTGCATATACTTGTTTTAAGATTCGTTTGGAATCCTACTGGCATTCTTCAGTCATCTCACAGAAGAGTCCGTCTGTGTTAGAATCAGCCCCTGCTACAGTGTAGATCAGGCTCAGACACAACAGACAGTAGATAACTCATCCCCTTTTTTTTAATTCAAGACAACTGGCATTCAAATACTTGTTCTTATATGCTCAATCATTTGAGCTGTGCCCTGCTTAGTCACTCAGTTGTGTACAACTCTTTGAGACCCCATGGACTGTAACCCACCAGGCTCCTCTGTCCATGGGGACTCTCCAGGCCAGAATACTGGTGTGGGTTGCCATGCCCTCCTCCAGGGGGTCTTCCCAGCCCAGGGATCGAAGCCAGGTCTCCTACATTGCAGGCGGATTCTTTACCAGCTGAGCCACAAGGGAAGCCCAAAAATACTGGAGTGGGTAGCCTATCCCTTCTCCAGTGGATCTTCCTGACCCAGGAATCAAACTGGGGTCTCCTGCATTGTAGGCAGATTCTTTACCAGCTGAGCTACCAGGGAAGCCCAGTCAACTCAAAGGAAACTCTTTAAGGACAAACTCACTGGCTGGTACCTTATTCAAAAAAGTGACAGCTCATCAGAGTGCTGTCAGTTCTGTTGGTTCTTATTCACTGTGATGAACCTGAGGAAAGAAAAAGGAATTCCAGCTCTCATAGTGTTTGGGGTTGGAGTAGGTATTTCAGTTCGTCAGGATTGCTGTAACAAACACCGATGAGGAATGACAGAAGTGTATGGTACCACACGGAAGCTGGGAAGTCCAAAATCAAGGTGTTGGCATGGCTGGTTCCTTCTAAAGGCTGTGAGCCTTGGCTAATAGATGACCATCTTCTCCATCTGTCTCCCTTCCATAAGTGCTCTATGTCCAAATTTCTCCTTTCTTAAGGACACCATAGTGTCACTGGATTTGTTCTTGCTGTTTAGTTGCTCAGTCGTACCCAACTCTTTTGCAACCCCACGGACTGTAGCCTGCCAGGCTCCTCTGTCCGTGGGATTTCCCAGGCACAATCAGTGGAATGGGTTACCATTTCCTTCCCCAGGGGATCTTCCTGACCCAGGGATCGAACCCACTTCTCCTGCATTGGCAGGCGGATTCTTTACCCCCGAGCCACCAAGGAAGCTCTGTACTGGATTAGGGCCATCCTAATGACCTCAGTTTAAGTTGTTTACCTCTATAAAGACCCTATTCCCAAATAAGGTCACAGTTTAAGGGCTTCCCTGGTGGCTCAGGGGGACACAAAGAGTCAGACACTACTGAGTGACTAACACTTTCTAAGGTATTAGATGTTAGGACATCAACATATGAATTGTGGGGGATGAAATTCAACCCATAACGGGTGGGGTTGGGGGGGAGGTGTGGCATTCAGTGAAAACCCACGTGAGGGACACCCACTGCTGATTTCTAGTAGCCTCACTGATACTCAGTGCAAAAACAAATGCCTTCAGCATCTCAAAAACAAACCTCCTAGAAGCAGTCAGATTAGTTCACTGTGTTCTATTAACTGATACACAGAAGTGCCCAGGACCTTTTGGAAAAGACTTTCATCAGAAAGTATTAAAAAGACTTGGTATTTGAAGGACCATCATTTTAATTATCAATGACTTTAATTTATATGTTAATACCTCACTTACTGATCTTTCATTCTGAATAAGTGAAGCTCCTACATTTAAAATTATATTGTAACCTAAAGTTGACTCATTGGAAAAGACCCTGATGCTGGGAGGGATTGGGGGCAGGAGGAGAAAGGGATGACAGAGGATGAGATGATTGGATGGCATCACCGACTCGACGGACATGAGTTTGAGTAAACTCCGGGAGCTGGTGATGGACAGGGAGGCCTGGCGTGATGCGGTTCATGGGGTTGCAAAGAGTTGGACACGACTGAGCAACTGAACTGAACTGAATTCATTCTTATCTAGAGGATACCTAGGACAATTTGTCTTTAGCATGGAGTAACGAAGATAATTTCAATGGCACTTTTGTTGAGATGCACAGATCTACCTCTTAAAATCTGGACTACTTTGGGCAGGTGACTTAACCTCTCTGCACTTCTCTTCCCTTATCTATAAAGTGGCATAGTAATAGAGTTGGAGAATCAGATGAGATAATGCCAGTAAGCTCTCAGTTTGGGACCTGGCACATAGTAGATGCTCAATCAAGTGGTAGTTGTTCCAACTTTATTATATTTTGTATCTTCATAAAGCAGGATTGTGGATCACAAGCCAGGTCTTTAGTGTCTACAGGCTGAGAGCAGGCGTGGTGGGCCTGTCATAAAGGGGAGCTTCCTGATTCTGAGGACACTTTAAAAGCTGGTTGACCCACACTCCCAACATCCTGCATGTCCCTTGCACGTATCACAGTATCATTGCTTCATCTGGACTTCCCGTTGGTATGCAGTGGTGGTCGGCGCCACTGTGGTGCAGAATACAAGGTGGAGACGAAGTCAGAAGGGAGGAGAGACAGGAAGATCTATGAGTAAAGAAGAACTGAAATTCAGAGTATTTAACCTTTTAATCACCTACAATAAGGAAATGATCGAGAGAAGCCCATGCTGTTTAAGATACATCTATTGATAGAAAATTCCCCTCAATCTTGTTTCTATCTATAGTCTTCAATATAATTAACCCTTTACCTAATTATCAATTTTCCTTCCTAAAGTCGATTCTCTTGACTTTCTTTGGTTCTCTTGGTTGCTGGGTCACTGGTCTTTCATCTGCATAATCTCTGTGTGACTTTCATACTGTGTGTGCAACCAAACATATTACTTTCCCTGTATTTCTGGCTACTTCCAATTACTTAGAGTCTAACTGGCTGTAGACAGTGCTTAATGGAGAAGCTCACTCTGATCAGCAGACAATTCAAGACCACCCAGGATGTTCCTCTGAACCATTTTTCCAGCCTCATTACCGTCATTCCTTACAACAAGCCCTTTAATCAGGACAAATAAGTGACTTAGTGTTCCCCCCGAGTTCCCAATTTCCATGCTGTTGTTTTTTTCTCCCTGGAATAATCTATTTCTTTCCATCTCTTCATTGCCCCTGCCACCGCCACTTCCCACCCAAAACACACACATAAACCATAGCCTCCAACCTCCAGCTCGAAAAACGTGGCCCCTGCCCTCCCAAGAAACAACCCCACTGCCTCTCCCAAGGAATTTTCTTCAGATGCCATCCCACGCCACATCTAACAGTATTCAGCCTTATTCTGAATGATCTGCATGGTGAAACCGAAGTTCCCCACTCCCCAGAGCCGAGCTCACTGCCTGACATAGAGGACCACTTGACACAGGTTTTAATGAAGGGGCAAGTGAACGAATGGGAGTGAACAGTAACAGGGAAAATCCCAAACATCAAATAATCCCGAAGTAATCTATATGTGACTTTGGAATGTATTTTATACACACATTCAGAGAACATCAAACACCAAACTTCAAACACAGCAATGAGGCCAGCCTGTGCAGATCCCAGCTGGGTGGGGTGGCCGGGGAAAAGGGTGGGAATCCTAACAGGAAGGGAGGAACTTCTCACTAGGCAACGGCCCTTCCCCAGCCTCAGTGGCTTATCGAGAAATCAGGGAGACTCCGTATGGCTTACAGCTCAAGGGTGCAGGGCTGGGTAATGAATAAATGATTGTAATGTCTTTGGAAATGGAAGTGCCAGGCAAGTGCCAAATGATAATAGGAGAAAATAATCATCTTCCATTATCTTCTTTAAAGATGTAAATGACATACTCTTTTAAATCTAAAGTGGGTTCAAGAAACAGCAGTATTCTGAACGGGGAGGTGCACCAAGCGATCCCGCAAACCCATTCAGCGTGCTGAACGCAATTATAGTGCGACATCAGCCCTGAAAACAAATTACAGTAGCTAATGACAGGGAACAGTAATTAGAATGTTTTTAGAAAATTACTTGGAAACAAAATTGTCAACAAAGACCACTCAAATATAGCTGTAAACAGCTTAAATAACAGAATAATGCAGTGACCTATGCCCCCAAGTGACACGAAGACGATGTTAAACACATTCCGGGTCCCAATCACTGTCTTCCAAAGTGATTATGTACATTGTTTTTAACCTCAGTCTTTGTGGGTCATTCCAAATGAGGTGGACAGCCAAGTGCCCTTGAACATTCTGCTGTTTAGTAAAGTCTTATCCGGGTTCACTCGTATATTCTGGATAAGTCTCCCTTTCCCCTCTCCTTTGCATTCTTTGTTATCTTTGGCATTCGTTTTTGAAAAAACATGCGCCTCACTTGGAACAAATCCATTAAAGCAAACAACCTTAAAACTTTCCCAACCGCCCCCACGGCTGTGATCCGCAGGCGCCCCGATACTGGGGGCAGGGGGGAGGGGCTCACCTCCCAGGGGTTACAGTGCTTGTGGAGATCCTGCTGGAAGAGTTTCTTGTTAACTGTAATAGGATCTGACATTTACCTATCTCAGTTTTAATTCCCTGCAGGCTGGTACAGGTCAAGCCTGTGATAAGTCGGGGGATGGAGTATAGAGGGAAAAAAAAAAAAAAGGCATGGGTGGAGGGGGGTATGGAACAGGAGACAAGGGATACACTGCAAACCTTGAGATTGAAACACGTTCTCATCGCACTTTATTAGTAACAGAGCAACACCAAATTTCCCCAAACAGGGAAGTTTGAGGAGAGAACTGCTTCAATAAAAAGTTGCCACTTTTTTTTTGACTCAGAAAATCTCAAGTTTAACTCATTTTTCTTGCCTGTAATGGAGAATCGAGCAATTCCTTGCAGTTGTGTGCATCTGTGTGTATTTTAAGGCAAAACAAGTACCAAAAATATGTGTTTAAAAGAAACCATATTTAGTGGAATTCTTTCTGAAATGTGTGTTCCACATCCTTCTCTGACTAGACAGCATCTGAAGGAGGGTCAGAGTCTTATAATTGAGAGCTCCAATGCCATTATTAGAGCCAGGTGCCACAGAAATGCTGGACTACATTTATGCTTGGCACCTAATATGAAGTCATTCTGAAAATGTTTTAGTCCACTCTGGGGTGGTTTTCTCTACCTCTGGACTTTACTGTCAGGCTAGCTAATTTCACTTTTCACAACCCCATCCACTTTTCAGTTTCCTGCTTCTATGGCCTAAAACTCTTAATGCCCAAGAACTGCAGCCTAACTGGCTCTCAGTAGGGGCCTGTGAGTAAAGTGACATTGACTGCTTGTTAGAAACTTTGTATTTTTCACTTTTGTTCTTGGACCACATTCCAAAGATCTAAGCTGACTGTATAAATGGGGTACCACTGAAATTAATAAAAGCTGCTAATTATAGCATAGGATTTAGGCATCTGATAGAGATTTATATGAGATACTCAGATTATACAACCTTTTTTTTTTCTATTTTCTGGCTTTTAGTTTCATAGTTTCAGGATGATGCAATATGTTAACATGCTCTTTGTTTCTAATTAATTTGTAAAACATCCACTAATAGGATTAATATAACTCTATTACAGAGAATTTGTTATACAGAGGAACAACCACCCTAAAACCCATAGTTCTGAATCTTAACCCTACCATGCCTTGCACTTTGGGGTATTTCTTTGACATGTATACACATGCTTTTGCAAACATACTGACATCTTCTATATAAGTTTATATCCTGGATTTTTTAATGTACTGAAGTATAGTTGATTTACAATGATTCGGGTGTAAAGTGATTCAGTTATGCTTATGTATATATACTACTCTTTTTCAGGTTCTTTTCCATTATAGGTTATTATAAGATATTCAATATAGCTCTCTGAGCTGTACAGTAGGTCCTTGTTGTCTCTTTTATATATAGCAGTTTGTATCTGTTAATCCCAAATTCCCAATTTATCCCTCACCCCTTCCCTTTGGTTTTTGTTTCATACTTTTTATTTAGATTCCACCTACAAGTAATATCATATGGTATTTGTCTTTCTCTGATTTCACTTACTGTGATAATTTCTAGATCCATTCATGTTACTGCATTCTTTTTTGTGGTTATATCTTTTTTTTTTTCATTTATTTTTATTAGTTGGAGGCTAACTACTTTACAATATTGTAGTGGGTTTTGTCATACATTGTCATGAATCAGCCATGGAGTTACATGTATTCCCCGTCACGATTGGTTATATCATTTTTATGGTTGAGTAATATTCCATTTAGATTGCCTCCATGTTTTGGTTATTGAATAGAGCTATGGATATTGGAGTGCATGAATCTTTTCAAATTAAAGTTCTTATCTTTTCTGGCTATATGGCTAGGCACAGGATTGCTAGATCAAATGATAACTCTATTTTTTAGTTTTTTGAGGAACCTCCATACTGTTTTCCATAGTGGCTGCACCTATTTACATTTCCACCAGCAGTATAGGAGGGTCCCCTTTCCTGTCTGAGCATTTTAATTTATTGCTGGGTTCAGTTTGCTAGTATTTTGAGGATTTCTCTATGTTCATAAGTGATATTGGCCTGTAATTTTCTTTTTTCGTGATTTTTTTTTTTTTTTGGTCTGGTTTTGGCATTAGGCTGATGGTTGGTGGCCCCACAGGATGAGTTTGGTAGTGTACCTTCCTCTGCAATTTTTTGAAATAATTTCAGAAACAGGTGTTAGGTCTTCTTTAAATATTCGGTAGAATTCCCCTGTGAAGCTATCTGGTCCAAGACTTTTGTTTCTTGGGAGTTTTTTTTTTTTTTTCCCTTGGGAATTTTTAAATTACGATTCAATTTCAGCACTGGTAACTGGTTTTCTATTTCTTCCTGGTTCAGTCTTAAGAGATTGTACCTAAGAATTTTTCCATTTTTTTCTAGGTTGTCCATTTTATTGGCATATTAGTTCATAGGAGTCTCTTTGTATTTTTATATCCTGTGTTTAAAATGCACTATGTCATGGATAAAGAAATTGTGGTACATATATACAATGGAATATTTCCCAGCCATATAAAGGAACAAATTTGAGTTAGTTGTAATGAGGTGGATGAACCCAGAGCCTGTTATACAGAGTAAAGTTAGAAAGAGGAAAATATAGTACATTAACCCACATATATGGGATCTAGAAAAATGGTACTGATAAACCTATCTGCAGGGAAGGAATGGAGACACAGAGATCGGACGTATATGGACACAGCAGGGGAGAGGTGGGTGGGACGAATTGAGAAAGTAGCATTGACATGTGTACACTACCATGAGTAAAACAGAGAGCTGAGATAGCTAGTGGAAGGTGCTATAAAACACAACCCCGCCTGACACACAGTGATGACCCAGAGGGGCGGGAGGCTCATGAGGGCAGGGACATGTGGTGATAACTGATTTGTGATGTTGTGCAGCAGAAACCAGCACAACATTATAAACCAATTATCCTCCAATAAAAAATAAAAAATAAAATCCACTCTCTCATAACTAGTTTCCTTGTTGCTACACACACACACGTCTTCATGGCTATTCTTTTATTTTTTTAATTGAAGGATAATTGCTTTACAGAATTGTGTTGGTTTCTGCCAAACATGGCTATCCTTTTAATGACAACAGATTATTCCACTAAGTAGCTATATAATCATTTACTTGCACATTTTCTTATTATTGGGACTTTAGATTATTTTCACTATTGTAATAACCCTGCCATGAACATCTTCCTGAACACAGAGCTTGCTTGCTTGACTTGGGATTTTATCCTTAGGAGTCTCAGAAGTAATATTATTTAGAAAAAGAGTATGACAGCTTAGAACCAAGTCTTAGAAATTTTTGAATGGGTGTTGGTAACTTTAGATAGCAACTGAGCACATCTCCAAACCAGGTGGCATGAACCCCAGAGATGAGAGGTACTGGGTCAGGGGAAGGTGTCCCACAGCTCTGCTGCTACGCTTCCAGTACTGCTCTACCGTGGGAACAGAGGCTCAGGAATGTTTTTAAAAAGACAATGGGGAAAGTGTATTTAAATCACTGCTGAAATGAAGCAGCTATGTGGAGAAATCTGTATCATGGCACCACCCGTGTTCAGGATGATTCATGGGAGGGAGAAAAGGGAAAGAACTAGCTGGAGAGAATCCTTACTTAAGTGTTCATCCAGAAAAGTTCTTATTTTAAGACCAATTAGCAACTACCTTATACTTGTGTTTTTACTGAATGCCACATGAATGCACTGGGATGGTTTTGACAAGTAACATAAGATCCAAATAAGAGCCTAAACTGGAAAGGGTTTATTATTTGACATAATAAAAATCCACAAGAAATAACAGTATTAATAGTCATTTCAGAAATAACATTAAGGACTAACTCCCAGGTATTATTCTATGCTCTCAACATGTATTAAGTCATTTATTCCCTTGTATAAAGCTCATGATGTGTCCCCCAACTTGAGACGAGGCAACTCAGGTATGGAAAGTTTATTATTCAAGTTTACACAGAATTAGGTGTAAGATCCAGAATTTAAACCCAAGCTGTCTAGCACCTACTCTTTTAACTACTATAGTAGGACTATTGTCTATATGGTTAATTCATTGGTTCTGTAATTTCATAGATGATAGAAGCACCAACTCAAGCATGCCATGTCACTTACAGTTGGTGTGCATTCTGATTTGTTGGCGCCTGTAGTATACTGCTTTTAAATATTTGCTATATCACCTTTGGACCTAGGTAATTTCCAGTTTTCTCCTTTGCCGTCTTCATCACATCAACAATAGCTTCCTTCATGGATAAGGGAGGTTCATTAATTGGAAGGGTCACGGATATGATGACATCCAGCAAAGGTGAGTTAGACATTTTAGCAAAGGTGAGTTAAACATTTTAAGAATTTACTACTTAGCTTCTTAAAAAGTACAACATACATACACAAATCTAAAATGTTCAGCTTGATAAATTTTTACCAGAACACTCAAGTCATCACCATACAGATAAAGATACAGCACATTAGAGGAACTTTAAGCCCCCTCTGAGATTATTCTGATGAAATTCTCCACTTTTCTGCTATTTTATTAAACATGGTGGTCATAGTTATTTTTACTTCCTTGTCTGATTACTCAAATATCTCAATCACCCCTAGGTCTAATATATGTTTCTATTCATTTGTGGGTTTTTTAAGTCAATCCCATTTGTTTAACATACTGCTTAATTTTTTTTTTTCCTTGACTGTCAGGCATTGTGTATGAAAAATTGTAAGGCTCTTAGTAATGATATTTTCATTCAAAGAGGATTTAATTCTTTTCTGGAAGGCAGATAGAATAATTTCAGGTCAACCTGGTTTGGCTAAGAGTGGATCCTAGGCTTTGTTAGGCTTGACCTTGTCATAGTTTGTTCTTGCTCTCATAGTAGAGTCATCTTGGGGGGCTCTCAACAGTATCTGGGCCCTTCAGTCATGCTGGGCCTCAAACTTCAACCTCTATCTGTTCATCCTCTTTGTAAACTCCGAACCTGAACTTTTTCCAGTCCAGAGAGATTGCCCCTGTGCCCAGCTGTCATTTTCTGTTCCACCTTCACTCCTTACACCATTGATGAGTAGAAGTAGAATGTCCTGATGGTGGGGGGAAAGAAAATGCAGGGCTTCTTTCTCCTATCTCTCCAGAAATTTGGCCACTCCATTCCTGTTTGCCTTCATTGTTCTTCTATGGCTTTCAGTAATTGGTTTAAATATTTTGTTCAGCCTTCACAAGGAGGGGAGAAGGGGAAAGTCTATCCAGTATGCCCTCAACAGAATACCTCTTAGGCAGTCCCTGCCATTGGAACTTCAGTGAGTCAGTGACAAGGGCAAAGAGACCATCATATACAGTTAGACCAATGTGGGCACATGGACTGAGACTCTGCCAGAAAATAATGAGAGGAACTGGGATTCCAGACTGCTTATGTGATGGTGCTTCTCCTTACAAGGACTATCACATGGGGCACTCTCCAGTCTTAATCTCCAGATAGACCCACCTTCTGATATAGGCACTTCTTTTCTGCTTCGATTCCGTTAGTTTACAAGCTCCTCTAGACTTGTGCTCTGCCTCTGTGTGTGTGTACGTGTGTGTACGTGCCTGCTCAGTCATGTCCACCTTTTGGGACCCAGTGGACTGAAGCCCACCAGGTTCCTCTGTCCATGAGATTTCCCAGGCAAGAACCCTGGGGCGAGGTTGCCCTTTCCTTCTCCAGGGGAATCTTCCCAACCCAGAGATCGAACCCACCTCTCCTGCATTGGCAGGCTGACCACCAGGGAAGCCCGCCTCTTTGTATCCCCTATCTAAACTGTATTTAAAATCTAGATAAGGGAGGTTCTACTATGAAATCATTTGATTTTAAATGGAATTTTCTTATGTGAAACATTAGAAATAACATAATATCATTAAAATTTGTGTTAACGATGCATCATAAAACTTTGAAATAATGGACAATCTTCTCGATACCCATAACTCCAGGAACTTTTAAAATTTTCTACAGGAAGTTTATATTATAGAAACCTATATAAATTATTTACAATTGGTTTTTCTCATTTTTTTAAAAAGTACTTAGGTTCCTGGACAAGACGGTAGAGCAGAAGGAGCTTGTGCTCACCTCCTCTCACAAGCACACCAAAGTCACCACTAACTGTTGAACAGCCGTTGACAGAGACTGGAACCTCCCAAAAAAGGTATTCTATATCCAGAGACACGAAGAAGAACCCACAGCAAGACCGCAAGGGATGCACTCTCAATATAATCAAATCCCATACCCCCCAGATAGGCAACTGACAAACTGGGGAATAATTATATTGCAGGAGTTCTCCCACAGGAGTGAGCTTTCCGAGCCCCACATCAGGTTCTCCAGCCTGGGGGTCTGGCACTGGAGGAAGAACCGTCAGAGCTTTTGGCCTTGAAGACCAAGGGGGCTTGATTACAGTTTTCCACAGGACTGAGGGAAAGAGAGACTCACTCTTGGAGGGTGCACACGAGGTGTCATGTGCCCTGGGACCCAGGGCAAAAGCAGTTGACTTCATAGGAGCCTTTAAAACTTATCTGAAGAGATAATAGCTGAAAACAGCCAAGAACAGGAAGTGCAGGGAGTTCCATACAGGATTAACCCAGGGAGGGACATGCCAAGACACAGTAGTAATCAAACTCACAAAAATTAAGGGGAAGATACTAAAAGCATAAGGGAAAAGCAATAAACAACGTACAAAGGAATCCCTATATACCAGCTGAGTTTTTAGCAGAAACTCTGCAGGCCAAAAGGGAGTGGCAGGATATATTTTAAAGTGATGAAAGGGAAAAAACTTACAACAACACTGCTCAATCCAGCAAGGTTCTTGTTCAGGTTTGATGGGGAAATCAAAAACGGTACTGAAAAGAAAAGCTAAGAGAATTCAGCATCATCAAACCAGTTTTATAACAAATGCTAAAGGAACTTTTCTAGGTGGGGGAAAAAGGGTCACAACTAGAAACAAGAAAATTATGAAATGGGTAAAAGCAAGCATACAAAAAGGTAGGAAATCACACACAAATATGTTATCCAAGCCAGTATTGTGAGAGGAGGGGTACAAATGCAGGATATTTGAAGTGCAGTTGAAATTGAGATCAGCAGCTTAAAAATAAGCATATATATATATGTGTGTGTGTGTTTTATGTATAAAAACTGAATCATTTTGCTGTATGCCTGAAACCCAATAACATTGTTAAATCAACTATACTTCAGGAAAAATTACTTAGCCATTATAGAATGTTAGTTGCTCAGTTGTATTCGACCCTTTGTGAACCTATGGACTGTAGCCCACCAGGCTCCTCTGTCCATGGAATTCTCCAGGCAAGAATACTGGAGTGGGTTGCCATTTCCTTCTCCAGAGGATCTTCCCGACCCCCAGATTGAACCCAGGTCTCTAACATTGCAGGCAGATACCTTACCATCCGAGCCACTTGGCCATTATAGGATGTCTGGAAAATTACAGAAATGCACGAAGAAAAAAAAAAATTAACTTCAATCTCACCATCCTGGGATTTGTTACTACGTTGTTAACTTTTGGAGAATACCCGTAATGATATTTTTTTTCCTCTGTCTCTGTGTGTGTTTCCACACAACTAAAATAGTTTTAACACTGTGGACATGTTATATATTTTCAAAACAAACTTTAAATCTTGATTTGTTTCCTTTAAGGTACAGATAAAAATTATAGTAGTAGCTTATCTATTAGGGCTTTTTATTTAAATAAAAACTATAAAAGTGATAATTCCTTTTGACAGTGTTTTTCTCCATTTGAATCATATGACCACACATCCTGGGAGTTTTGAAGAAAAAAGTAAAAATTTTATGAGAGTTAGGTCACAATGAAAACAAACAGGAACTCAAGGATAATATGTGGAGTTTCACACTGTCATGCCTACAACTTCACAGCAAACTTCTGAGATCAAACTGTGATACTTCCAGACTGAGACTCCAGAACTCGAAACCCTCCTCCTGTTTTATTTCACCAACATATGCAGAATATTGGTGGTCTCATAAGAGAAACCTGAATAGAGAGAGGAAATAGCCAACATCAGCGAATATCCTAGAGGAAGGAAACCATGATTTCCTTTCTACCAGAAAATGTAACTGCTCAGCTGAGATTTGTCTTTGCTCATGCAAACCATTTATTGGGGTGCAAAAAGAAAATATTAAAACTGTAGTTTTATTTCTTCATTAAAAAATATGTTCTCTATATATCTTGTATGATATATATTAGTACAGTATAATATATGCATACTTTATTATGTATATTGGGGTTAACTAAAATTTGTATATGTTACACAAAAAGATATTCTCATAATAGAAGTACACAAGTAAAACATTTGGAGATCACTATCATCCTTCAAAAGCACTTCTTTACTGCAGTCTGAACTGTTAAGTGGTGGAAAATCATCTCCTCACTGGAAAATACACTGTTTAAAAATGTTATGTCTTTTACAACAGAACTAAGTTGAAGCTGAAACTCCAATACTTTGGCCACCTGATGCGAAGAGCTGACTCATTGGAAAAGACCCTGATACTGGGAAAGATTGAGGGCAGGGGCAGAAGGGGACGACAGAGGATGAGATGGCTGGATGGCATCACCAACTTGATGGACATGAGTTTGAGCAAGCTCCGGGAGCTGGTGATGGACAGGGAGGCCTGGCGTGCTGTGGTTCATGGGGTTGCAAAGAGTCGGACATGACTGAGCGACTGAACTGACGTGAATTACTGAATGAAGTCTAAAGAAGAGGACTTCTTTTCCAGCCCCTTCCCTGTGCTAATGGAGAAGAGATTCACTCATTCACTCAGCGTGTATCGAATGCCGCTCTTTGGAGAGCAGCATCCCGAGCACAAGGAAGGAAACAGGATTAAGACACAGTCCAGACGATCATCTGGCATTCAAGGAAAAGTGAGGTGGGAGCTCTTAGTTCAGACTGGGGGTATTGGGAAGAAGGTTTCCAAGTGAGAGATTTCCATATGCAAGGGAGTGCCACGCAGTCCTGGATGAGGAACCAAACAGAGCCATGCAAGCGCAGAAAGTATTTGAGCTGTTGTTGGAGATAAGCCAATAATTCAAAAAGACCAGATCCCAGTGTACTCAGCGATAGAAAGGGCTGCAGACTGGACTGGAAAAGAGACCATAACAGTTCTTGGTTATTGTACTGAGTCTGAGCAAAAGCTTTGTAAAAATCATATTACTATTCCCATTTTTATACTCAGAGAAGCCTGGTCACAGGTGTGCATAAAACAGAACTGACTTCCAAGCTGATGTTCTTTTCACTTTTCATTTATAACTCCTAGTCATATAAAAAGAAAAATGCAACATCTCCTTGAGTCATGAGAATAAAAGCAAAAATAAACAAATGGGACTTAATTAAACTGCAAAGCTTTTGCACAGCAAAGGGAACCATAAACAAAATGAAAAGAAAACCCACAGAATGGGAGAAAATATTTGCAAACAAAGCGATCGACAAGGGATTAATCTCCAAAATATACAAACATCTCATGCAGCTCAATATCAAAAAAAAAACAAACAACCCAATCAAAAAATGGGCAGATGATCTAAATAGACATTTCTCCAAAGAAGACACACAGAGCCAAGAGGCACATGAAAGATGCTCAACATCACTAATTATTAGAGAAATGCAAATCAAAATTACAATGAGGTGTCACCTCACAACAGTTAAAATGGCCATCATCAAAAACTTCACAAACAACAAATGCTAGAGAAGGTAGAGAGAAGGGAACTCCCCTACACTGTTAGTGGAAACGTAAATTGGTACAGCCACGATGGAGAACAGTATGGAGGTTCCTTAAAAAACTAGAGAGTGATACCATATGATCCAGCAATCCCACTCCTGAGCATATATCCAGAGGAAACCATAATTCAAAAAGATGCATGCACCCGATGTTCATTACAGCACTGTTTATAATAGATAGGACATGGAAGCAATCTAAAGGTCCGTCAGCAGAGGAATGGGTAAAGAAGATGTGGTACATATATGCAGTGAAATCTTAGTCATAAAAAAGAACAACATGATGTCCTTTGCAGTAACATGGATGGACCTTGAGACTGACACATATACACGACTATATATAGAATAGATAACTGATAAGAACCGAAAGCACGGGAAACTTTTTTCAATACTCTGTAATGACCTATATGGGAACAGAACCTTAAAAGAAGAGTGGATATATGTGTGTGTAACTGACTCACCTTGCTATATAGCAGAAACTAACCACATTATAAATCAACTATTTGTTGCTAGGTCATGTCCAACTCTTTATGACCCCAAGGACTACAGCCCGCTAGGCTCCTCTATATTTCAATTTTAAAAATGCAGTGTGAAATGTTTTTCAGCATTGTTGCTTATTGCCATGTGAGTTTAGAAGAGGTAAACTGAAACACCTAATAAGACTGAAGAGCCCTTTTGTCCTTTATATTATCAGGCCTTTTAAATCATTGTGTGTGAAAGCTTGCTGCAGCGCTCACAAAGGCTGTCATTAAAGCATTAATGACAGGGACTGAAATCTCTGTACTCCACATCCCTATGTCTGACATAGTACCTGGGCCCGTGCAGGTACCTAGTAAAGAAGGAAATAAAAACCAGTTTTTCCGTTTTCCTTTTAGAGTAAAGAAGTCCATTAAATTTGAATTCAATCAAGAAAGTTGATTAGGGAAGGGCTCAGTCGCTTCAGTCATCTCTGACTCTTTGCGACCCCATGGACTGTAACCCACCAGGCTCCTCTGTTCATGGGATTCTCCAGGCAAGAATGCTGGAGGGGGTTGCCATTTCCTTCTCCAGGGGATCTTCCTGACCCAGGGGTGGAACCCGCATCTCTTGGGTCTCCTACATTGGCAGGTGGATTCTTTACCAGTGCGCCACCTGATTAGGGAATCATGCACACAAATACATCTGCAATCAATTTATGTCCCTTTACTGTGGATTTGGAATTTTCTTTATGATAATTAGGGGTTTTGAACATCTAGTTGACAGCTACCTACTTACAGTAATGGATAGAACACAGTGATGGGAAGTATTACAGGAGTTAGATTTAGGTAAAATCTTGGTTCTACACATCAGTTAACCATGGATAAGACTGTATTTCACCTTAGATATTTTCTAATGTTTCATTTTTCTCCTCTGTGACACTGGAATATTAGTACTACTTTGCAGGGTTGTTGGAAGGCTTAGAGGTATAAACTCTGTATTTAATATAAAGTCTCTTGTCATGTAGTAGGCACTGAATAAGTTGTTGCTATTACTGCTATTTTCTATTTTAATTTAAAAAAACTCAGTTATACTTCTTGACAAATAGTCATTTTGTTGGATGGTATTCAAGCATGTGGAATCTGTGAATCTGTTCTATAGCCATATAATTTTTTCAACCTGTGTAAGTTTAAATACAGAATAATCCTGTTGGTCTGGGTAACTTTGGCTCAATTGTTTCCTGTCTGTGAAAATATCACCACTTGTAATAGCTTCTGTCAGAATGGGGTTAAGGCAACCTACAGAAGAGTAGTAAAATCGGGCTTAAACAAATCTGTTTATACTTAATTCTCTCTACTTACTGATAGAATGAACAGTTTTATTAGAAAATAATCAGCGTGTGGATCTCTTTTTTCTACATTCGCTCCACCTTCACCACACAGACCCTCTTAATCTTCCAGTGATTCTCGTTGAGTTGGGTCCTTAACAGATAACAATGAACTTTAAGCATAGTATTTACCACACTCTTCATTCTCTGGGGAAATTGATTTGATGGGAACAGCAGATTTGAAGTTCTGACCTGGGATGATGTAGAGAATTTACAGAAAAAATAAGTAACTCGGCAGAGTAAACAGTATCTTTTGAAAACTTATCATTCCCTCTCCAGAAAAGGCTAGCTGAGTGATTCTTCTGCTATGTATCTTATTTTGTTGGAGACATAAATCTCAGTTATAAAATCAGTTGAGGACTCTGCAACTTTACAACACACATGCTTGTGGGCTTCACAGAGTTCCTACAGATCAGAGCATCCGGCTCATTCCCATTCCCTCAGGAATGTTTCATTGGCAGCTTGATACACGTGAGTTAATAGGGTTTGTGACCTCCATTCTGTTTTTCCTCTTTGCAGGTCTCCTAAGAGGATTAATTTACGCATTCTATTTCAATAGAGACTTTCGCACTAAAAATGTCAAATTATTACCCATATCATTTTTTGTCACTTATTAGTGAAGTCTCAATTGCCAAGTCCCCCCTTCACCTGAGACGTTCACGTGGGAGATGCGTCCTGACTTTTCCGCAGTCACCCCACTGAAGCTCCGCACCCGGGATGTTCTGCGTGCAAACCTCAACCTGCAGACAAACGGTCCCCTCTCACCCTGCAGTCCTTCAGTAAAGACAAGTTTCGTCCTGCTTCGTAGTGGGTATGTGTTAGAATCTAACAGTCTAGCCTTTTTGCCTTTTTACCAGCCACACAAATTCCCCAAATTGCTTTTCTAGTCAAAAGCAATAAAAAATAAATAAATAAAAATGGAAACAACCCATGTCGTAATGAGCTCTTATTTTGTGGCGAGAGCCCAGCGGTCTTTGCCGAGGGTGCCCTGTAGTTTGCTGGGCCTCAGCCAGCACCCACGGAGGACACGCGGGTGGGAGGCCACGGCCTCCCCTGCAGCCGTGGAGCTGAGCTGACAGCCCTCGGTCATGGCCTGGGCCCTGCAAGCTCCAGCTGGGAACCCTGATTTGGGCCCCTTCTCCAAATGCACCCACTGACTTATAAGAAGTTTCCCCTAACCTTTACAGGGCAACTGAGAATAGGTCCAGAGAGAAAGTAGAGTGGTGACGGCGAGGGCGTGAGGGCGGGAGCAGTGGCGAGAATGGAGAGTCAGGGTTTAACGGCAGCCTCAGTGTGAAGATGAAGAGCGCTTTGGACAGCACCGATGGTTGCACGACATTATGAATATGTTTAACACCGCTGAACTTAAAATTACTTAAGATGGTAAAGTTTACGTTATGTGGATTTTACCATGATTTTTTAAAGTGGGGACAAAAGAGTAAGTCCAGAGTTATTGTCCCACCTTTAAAGGAAACAGGCTCAGCGCAACTTCAGAGTCTGAGCCCAGACTGCACTGGCTCAGATGCCATCTTGTTCATTCTCGTCCTAGTTTCCTCAGAGGGCAGCTCTTGGCCTCCAGCCATTGGGCCCTTCTCAGCAGGGGTCATGGCCTGTACCCGCCTGTGGGATCCGCAGCTCACATTTGAGGGTTGGAGAGAAGGGCCCCACAGTGGCTTGGTGGACGCCCCTCCCCCGCCGAGTCCCCGCTGCTTCTCCCGGGCTTGGTGGCACAGGCTCATTCATCTCTGTGCCCAGGCCTCCGTCTACAGCACAATTTGGAAGCTGTTCTATCCTGGGGAAATTTCCTTTGAGATGATTTTCTACTGAGGGTGAAGGTAAGATCAGTGTTCTGATGCTCTAAGAATTCGAGGTACCATCAGAATGGCCACCAGCAGAAAATCTACAAACAATAAATGCTGGAGAGGATGTGAAGAAAAGGAAAACCTCTTGCACTGTTGGTGGAAATGTAAATTGATACAGCCACTATGGAGAACAAGGAGATGCTTTAAAAAAACCAGGAATAAAACTACCACATGACCCAGTGGGTCATATGGGGTCATATACTCCCACTACTGGGCATATACCCTGAGAAAACCATAATTCAAAAAGACACATGTACCCCAGTGTTCAGAGCAGCACTATCTACAATCTACTCATTCCTTTTCATGGCCGAGTAATATTCCATTGTATATACGTACCACATCTTTATCCATTCACCTGTCGATGGACATCTGGACATCTAGGATGTTTCTGTCCATCGACAGGTGAATGGATAAAGATGTGGTACATATATGCAATGGAATATTACTCAGCCATGAAAAGGAATGAATCAGTTGTAGTGATGTGGATGAACCTAGGGGCTGTTACACAGAGTGGAGTAAGTCAGAAAGAGAAGAACAAATATTGTATATTAATGCATACATACGGAATCTAGAAAAATGGTACCTATGAACCTCTTTTTAGGGCAGGAATAGAGATGCAGACGTAGAGAACAGACATGTGGACACAGCAGGGGAAGGCAAAGCTGGGACAAGCCCTGACGTGTATACACTGCTGCTGCTGCATCGTTTCGGTCATGTCCGACACCAAGCTCTGCCGTCCCTGGGGTTCTCCAGGCAAGAACACTTGAGTGGGCTGCCATTTCCTTCTCCAATGCATGCAAGTGAAAAGTGAAAGTGAAGTCGCTCAGTCGTGTCCGACTCTTGGCCACCCCGTGGACTGCAGCCCACGTATATACACTACTGTGTGTAAACCAGCTGCTGGGAAGTTGCATGTATGGCGCAGGGAGCTCAGCTTGGTGCTCTGTGATGACCTAGAGGGGTGGGCTGGGGGTGGGGGTGGGAGGGAGACTCAAGAAGGAGAAGGTCCATGTCTGTTTCTAACTGATTCACGTTATTGTACAGCAGAGACCAACCTAACATCGTAAAGCAATTATCCTCCAATTAAAAATTTAAAAATTCAAGTATCCCAAACTTCAAAGCTTTTCCATCCCATGAATTCTTCCTAGTCCACCTCTCCTCACAAACTTGCCAAGGGAGAGAGTAGCTCTGACCTACGCTGCAATTTCTCTCCCTCCCCTGTACCTTTCCATGGTTTCATATAATTTCCTACACTCTTCCATCCTCCTTCTCTGCTTTACTTTTCAGCCTCAGCACTCATGCCTGTCTGATTTACTACAGTAGTTGAAAAATGTATCTTATTATCCATCTGCTTTTTAGAACATATACCGCATGATGTCAGATCGTCCATCCTTTTTGTTCATTCCTGTATCTCTGGCCCCTAGAATAGTGCCTGGTACAGATTACGGGCTCAGTGATCATTTGTTGGATAAACGTGAATGAGGAGCCCAGGGCCATTTACTGCCATTCCTGACTGTGCTCAGCGGAGGACACCCAGCTCATCTTCCCCAGGGGCCACATGGTTCATCAGAGGTGCCCCCCAGACTCTGGTTGTGCCCCTGACAGCCTGAAATCTGGTGGATCCCCTTTTCATTGGTCACTGACCTGGCGGAGGGTACAGTAGTGAAGGGGTTCTTTGTATGCATAAACTTAGTAGCTCAAGCCTCACCCTTGTCTAGAGCCAAGGGAGATTACTCTGACACTGAATCATCAATCCGAGGCGCTCTCAACTCCCACCCCCGTAACTGCAGGCCCTCGACTCCTCTTCCTCTCCGTATTTCTGACACGTTCTTCCATGCAAACTTGGCCAAGGCACCTGCCCGCCATCCCTGCAGCCAGTGCCCTCCTGAGGATGGTCCTCACGATGTCAGCCCCCTGAACCACTTGGGAGTCACCCCTCCTCAGCCCCGGAGCTTCTCTGTGGGCCTTAGGGGGGTGATGGGGAGGACTCTGTAAAGAACCTGCCTGCCAGAGCAGGGGACATAAGAGACATGGGTTCAATCCCCTGGAGACGGAAATGGCAACCCACTCCAGGATTGTTGCCTGGAGAATCCCAGGGACAGGGCTGCAAAGAGTCGGACAAGACTGAAGTGACTTCGCACGCATACACACACTGCTTCTGCTCAAAACTTCACTGACCACAGAGCCTCTGAGGTCTGGGTCTGCAAGTTTTATGAGCAACCCCCCAGGCTGGTGGGGAGTGGGGTAGAGGACACATTCACCTTGCTTCTCCTTCCAGGTGCTCACACAAAGTAACACCCCTCGACTCCTGCACCCAACACAGAGGTGTCTGTGCAAACAGATTTCAGGGGCTGGGCACCTGCAGCTGTCACCCATGGGCCAGAAGTTTCCAGCCTCTGGGCCAACAGGACCCCACCTGCAGCTCATCCCCTCCTATTTCGAGGGTCCCCTAGGGTGCTGATCCACTCTCTGTTTCCGCCTCAAGTTCACGCACTGTGGATCAGGAGGGAATTCTTAGTGCCTGCACCCCCTGCTGAGAACACCATCCCAATCCTTCTAGAAGTTCTGGGAAAGCCTGCTGCAGGTGTCAATGCACTAACCCATCTGTCTATCATCTATCTTTCTCTCTATCTTTCTTCCTTTCTTCACACACATACTCACTGAACGAAGCACAAACCAGCACAGCCCTGATGGATTGAGGGCCACTTGCCCTAAATTCAAAAATCAGTATCCTTCATGTCACAGCTAAGAGCTACCTGGTAGAGAAAAAAATACCATTCTAAAGTCATCCTCCTTGTGATGTCTTCCTTTACTTCAGAATCCAAAATTATGCCCTTTTCATGTCCCTTCCATACATGTAGCCCCCATCCCCTCCCTACACAAAGTCTTGGTCAACTTGTGACACACATAGGCCTTAGGTTTGAAAAAAATGTGGACTTTAACAAACTAATATGTATACCTTCAAAAGGGAATATGCTGCTTTCAGCATCTCTTAATGATCTGGTTGTAGCTAAAAGATGCCTATTTGATGTCAGCAGTGGGACTAGACGATGTTACTGTCTGAAGCGACCAAAGCGTGGTGCCCATGTCTGAACGGTGAAGGACGGTGGTCCTCCAGTTATAAATAAACCCCCAGCAGTGAGCTCCGCGTGGCTGCTCCTGAGGCCAGGAGGCCTCTCCCAGACCACATGTCTCTCTGCCCGTGTCGACGTGCCCCGGGCTTGCCCAGTCTGTTACTTTGCACACATGCCCTACTTTGCTTTAGGACAAACAAGTCTGCAGAAGCTCCCAACTTAACGCTTCTCTTTAAAAATGACTCAAAGCTGAGAAAACAGTGAGGATCAACTGTTCTCAGAGGAGGAAGAAAAATGTGGAGGGCTTGTCAGTGCCGGGAAAAGTGGCACTAAACTTTGACCTGGAAGTATATACTATCTTTTTCCAAAGACTGTTTTTAAACGCCCCCCAGCTAGTTCTCACATAGCAACAAGACAGTCTGCCCAAGTGGGGCAGTGGACCGCCTCTAAATCTCTGATCTAGGAACCTGCAGGCCTCAGGCCAGTTCTTTGCTAGATAGTGGCCTGGAGTGCTGTCTGTCAGGCTCTGTTCAAAGTCCACAATTTTTATAAATAAACATTTCTTGTGGAAAGGGTGTTTTAAGGTTGCTGTTTTGAGAGCCTGTTTTTCCAGAAAATGTGAACTGTTTTCATTATCAAATGTCCTTTAGCCTTGTGATCTGAAACAAAGTATCACAAAGGTCTGGATGTCATAAACTTGGGGAAAAAAAAAACAACCTGCCTAAGCCAGCATTTTAATACGTGAAGATGTCAATTTGTAATTAAGGCTCAAATTTTCAATCGCCTAAGTGGCTGACACGGATTCCACTTGGAATCATTGTTGATTTATTTATCCTGGAATAAGTGCAATGCCATTATGTCTTGGTGACAACAGAAATAAGCTTTGGCCAGGTCTGTACATAGTTTGGGGATGAAGAAAATAGGTTTTGAAAGGCAATGGGCATTGCTGATTATAGATTTTTATTAGGAACAGATGTGGGGCCCTGGTTTTCAGCAGGAGACAAACTGTTATTGAAACAAGCAGCTGACTAAGAACCATATAATATCTTCTTTTTTAGGACAGAAAAATAGTAACAAATTGAATTCAGAATCTTTTTCTTCAAGGGGTCACCTAACCATCAAAAAAAAACTCTAAGATACTTATTTATGCACATGTTGAACAGCCCACAACAAACATTGGGGGTTGGGGGGAGCTGTTTGTGATAAGCAATCTCCAGGCTTAGAAAGAGGTTTAGAAAGAAATTATAAAGAACTTCTTTTACCACTGTGCTTCAGATTGCTAACCCTAACCTAGAGTCTGTCACACAGAGTGAAGTCAGCAAGAGAAAAACAAATATCATATATTAATGCATATATGTGGAATCTAGAAAAATGATACAGATAAACCCATTTGCAAGGCAGCAACAGAGACACAGATGTGTGGACACACTGGGGAAGGGGAAGGTGGGATGAATTGGGAGAGTAGCACTGATGTATATTCACTACCATGTGTAAAACAGATACCTAGTGGGAACCTTACAGCTCAACATTCAGAAAACTAAGATCATGGCATCCGGTCCCATCACTTAATGGAAAATAGATGGGGAAACAGTGGAAACAGTGGCTGACTTTATTTTTTTGGGCTCCAAAATCCCTGCAGATGGTGATTGCAGCCAAGAAATTAAAAGATGCTTACTCCTTGGAAGGAAAGTTATGACCAACCTAGACTGCATATTAAAAAGCAGAGACATTACTTTGCCGACAAAGGTCCATCTAGTCAAGGCTATGGTTTTTCCAGTGGTCATGTATGGATATGAGAGTTGGACTATAAAGAAAGCTGAGCACAGAAGAATTAATGCTTTTGAACTGTGGTGTTGGAGAAGACTCTTGAGAGTCCCTTGGACTGCAAGGAGATCCAACCAGTCCATCCTGAAGGAGATAAGTCCTGGGTGTTCATTGGAAGGACTGATGTGGAAGCTGAAACGCCAATACTTTAGCCACCTGATGCAAAGAACTGACTGATTTGAAAAGACCGTGATGTTGGGAAAGATTGAAGGCAGGAGGAGAAGGGGACGACAGAGGATGAGATGGCTGGATGGCACCACCGACTCAATGGACGTGAGTTTGGGTGGACTCTGGGAGTTGGTGATGGACAGGGAGGCCTGGCATCCTGCAGTCCATGGGGTCACAGAGTCGGACACGACTGAGCGACTGAACTGAACTCAAGTGGGAACCTGCTATCTAGCACAGGGAGCTCAGCTCATTGCTCTGTGATGACCTAGAGAGGTGGGATGGGGGGTGGGTGGGAAGGAGATCCCCGAGGGAGAGGATATATGTGTGTGTGTGTGTGTGTGTATACAGCAGAAACTAATACAACATTGTAAAGCAACTATAATTTTTAAAAATCGTAATTGTAAAGAACTTCTTTTTAACTGCGTCAGATCACTTCACTCTAAATTTGTTTGCGGCTGCCTGCCCCATTTAACAGTTTCATCCTCTTAGGATGAAGCAGCACCAATGCTAAGTTACATACCGTATGACCATTTTGTGTATTACAGGCCTATTTCCCTCCCCCTCTAAGGACAGAGTGAGAATTTTGGATTACTTGCTGCCCAGTTTGAGGCTGTGTCAGCTCAGGCGACTGTCGACATTACAGATGATTTCCATCTGTCTCTGCCATCCTCTTTTGTCCCCAGTCATTTATTGAGACATCCCCCCCCCCCACTTTACTTAATAACACTTCCCAGAAATTTCAGATGATGCCTCCAGTCATATGCCATTGGTCAGCACTTATTCACATGTCCACACTTAGCTTCAAAAGGAGTCTGGGAAACGGAGAATGATCCTGATCGGGCCAAGTGCCAAGTTAAAGAATCAGGGTTCGACTTTATAAAAGTGAGGCAGGCTGGGGCCCGGGACCCTTTGCTGCAATGCGTGCTCCTGGACAGACGTCTCTTTGAACACCAACAGCAACTGCGTGCCTGTGCAGCCGGGGCACATTCTACAAAAAAACCCGGAAAGCAGAAGTGCCATTTCTGAAGAGCCGGGAGCAAGAACAAAGGGTCGGGAACAAAAAGCGGGTACTGCACACACCGCCTGCACACAAGGCCACCAAAGGGGTGGGCAAACCACCCCTCAGGCCTGACTCCGGACACGCCCCTACCCTCACCCCACATAAGGAACCAGGGTGCCCCGCCTTGGTGAGTGAGCAAGCAAGGGAGCCTGTTGTTTCTTCTCACTCCCTGCTTCTGCAGCAGGAGCCCCAAGAAAACCTTGCCTGAATTTCCTGTCTGGCCTCCGATCAATTTCTATTGATTAAGCAGGCCAAGAACCCTGGTGGGGGGGGGGGGGAGGGTAACAGAAGGGGAAATGGATACAGTAGGCTGGAAATGGAAATTAGTAGGCTGTACCAATGACTTGTACCAATTTACACTATCATCGAGGTATGAGAGTTCGTTTTCCTCCACAGTGGTCATTGAAATTTGGTATTGTCAGACACTTTGATTTTGTCAATCTGATAGACACTCTTTTTTTTTTTTTAAACTTTTTATATATTCACATACTACTGCCATTGCCTTCCTCTCCCAGACAACCAATCTATTTACGTGCTCAGATGCTCAATCGTGTCCAGCTCTTGGCAACCCCATGGGCTGTAGCCTGCCAGGCTCCTCTGTCCATAGGATTTCCCAGGCAAGAATACTGCAGTGAGTTGCCATTTCCTCCTCCAGGGAATCTTCCTGACCCAGGGATTGAACCCGTGTTTCTTCTGTCTCCTGAACTGGCAGGCAGATTCTTTACCATTAGTGCCACCTGGGAAACCCCTAATATATTTAATATATATTCATATTATACAGGATAGGTAGTATTTGGTATGCTCTACAGTCCATGGGATTCTCCAGGCCAGAATAATGGAGTGGGTAGCACTTTTCCCTTCTCCAGGGGATCTTCCCAACCCAGGGATCAAACCCAGGTCTCCTCCTGAGCCACCAGGGAAGCCCAATTGGCATGCACCTATTTTGAATTCTTTAGTTCATAAAATGGTTGCATTATATGTCTTTTCTCACTAAGCACCGTGTTTTCAAGGTCTTGCTATGTGCACAGCTGTTCTGTTGCTTCTGCATCATATCCTGTGATTTTCACCCATACATCTTACTTGTCCACCCTCCCACTGATGGACACTCAGGTTGTCGCTAATTCTCCGACATCACTTATGCCTTACAACAAACAGGTTCAGGGCTTTCCTGGTGGCTCAGTGGCAAAGAATCTACCTGCCAATGCAGGAGACATGGGTTCAATCCCTGATCCAGGAAGACGCCGCATGCCACAGAGCGGCTGAGTCCACGCACCACAACTATGAGCCTGTGCTCTAGAGCCGGGGAACCCCAACTACTGAAGCCCGCACGCCCACAGCTCAGCTCTGCAACAAGAGGAGCCGCCACAATGAGAAGCCCATGCCCCACAACTTGAGAGTAGCCGCCGCTTGCTGTGTCTAGAGAAAAGCCTGTGCAACAACGAAGACCCAGAGCAACCAAAGATAGATAAATAAAATCATGAAAAAGAAAACTGAGGTTCAGAGAGGTTAAAAAGAAAGTTAGTCCCGAGTCCACAAAAACAGACATGTGGCTAACTGGTACATAATAGAGAGTCCAGGAATAAACTCACACATTTACAGTCAATCAATCATCAACAAAGGAGGCACTAATATACAGTGGGCAAAAGACAGTCTCTTAAGCAAGTGGTGTTGGGACAGTCGGGCAGCCTCATGTAAATCAATGAAATTAGAACATACCCTCACACCCTACACAAAAATGAACTCGGAATGGCTTAAGCACTTAAATACATAAGACTTGATATCATAAAACTCCTAGAAGAGAACACAGGCAAAACACTCTCTGACATAAATCATACCAGTATTTTCTTAGGTCTCCCACAGCAACAGAAATAAGAGCAATGATAAACAAATGGGACCTAACCAAACTTACAAGCTTTTGCACAACAAAGGAAACCATAAGCAACATGAAAAGACAACCTACAGACTGGGAGAAAATACTCGCAAAGGATGCAACCAACAAGGGCTTAATTTCAAAAATATCCAAACAGCTCACACAGCTCAATTAAAAAAACAATAAAAAAAAGTGGACATTAGACCTAAACAGGCATCTCTCCAAAGAAGACATACAGATGGCCAACAGGCACGTGAAAAGATGCTCGTCAGCACTAATTAGCAGAGTATAAAAACTACAATCAAGTGTCACCTCACACCAACCAGAACGGCCATTCTTCCTAAGTCTACAAATAACAAATGCTGGAGAGCGTGTGGAGAGAAGGGAATCCTCATACACTATAGGCAGGAATGTAAATTGGTGCAGCCACTATGGGGGACGGCATGGAGGCTCCTCAGAAAACTAAAAATAGAGCTACCTCGTGAGCCAGCAATCCCACTCCTGGGCATATACCTGGACAAAACTGTAATTCAAAATGATACAAGCTCCCCAGTGTTCACAGTGACACTATTTAGAATAGAATGTCCATCATTAGATGAATGGATAAAGAAGATGTGGTATGTATACACATGCACAATGGAATACTACTCAGCAATAAAAAAGAATGAAACTTGCCTATTTGCAGCAACATGGATACAGCCTGAGATTATCATACTAAGTGAAATAAATCAGAAAGACAAATATATGCTATTGCTTATATGTGGAATCTAAAATATGACGCAAATGAACTTTACCTACAAAAGAGAAACAGACTTACAGATACAGAGAACAGATTTGTAGTTGCCAGGGGTAGGGGAAGGATATACTGGGTGTTTGGGATTAGCAGAGGCAAACTAGTATATATAGAATGGATAAACAACAGAGTCCTACTGTGTCACACAGGGAACTATATTCAATATCCTATAATAAACCATAATGGAGAAGAATATGAAAAAGAATGAAAAAAATTTTGATTGAAAAAAATGCCCCAAGTACCATAGCTAATGTACCCTACTGCCATTGGTGAATGGTCTCTAGAAAGAAAGGGTGCTAAAGAAATCCACTTGTAAGCAGAAGAGCTAAGTGTCTGGTATAATTTCAGAGATTCCAGGTAAGATTTCCTGCTCCAAAATCTCTCTTCCAATCAGCTCCAGTGATGCCTCAAAGTTAAAAGCAGAGATTCCTTTCTTTGACTTAATGCTCTCTCTCTGATTAGAATCCTAATAGATTATAAATCTCATTGGTTATTTATGCCTTGTGATTAACTTAGTTTTCAGCCTTTTTTTGGAGGTAAAAGATTAGGTGAGCCATATAGTTATTGAGGGCTTAAAGGGCAGTGTATCAGTGGGGACTGTATTCAGCTGTGAATGTGTGTGTGTGTTAGTTGCTCAGTCCTATCCAACTCATAGTGACCCCAAGGGCTGGAGCCTGCCAGGCTCCTCTGTCCAAGGAATTCTCTAGGCAAGAATACTGGAGTGGGTAGCCATTCCCTTCTCCAGGGGATCTTCCTGACTCAGGGATCAAACCAGGGTTCTCCTGCATTGCAGGCAGATTCTTTACTGTCTAAGCCAGCAGGGAAGCCCTATAGCTATTGAGGGGTTAAAGGGCAGTGTATCAGTGGAGACCGTGTTCAGCTATGAATATATTAATGTAAAAACAGTGGCTTCAACAGATGGGCGTTCCAAGTGGTTCTCGCAGCCTGATCGCTGACCAGTGGAATCAGCATCACCTGGGAACTTGTTTCAAGTCCTACGCCAGAACTTTTGAATCAGCTACTCTGAGGGAGGGGCCCAGAAACCTGCGCTTTAATCAACCTCCGGGTGATGAAGAGGCCCGCTGGAGTATGGGGACACAGGGGTCATTCTAACTGGGAGCCCAGGGTTGAAGCAGTTGGGGCTGGTACTCTGACTTAGCCATGCTGAGGATGCCAGCTGTTTCTCTCCCCCTGCTCTGACATATTCAGCATGCCGCTCTCATCTTCGTGGGAGCAAGATGTACTCTAGATCAGGAGTCCCTAAACCCCAGGCCATGAACTGTCAGGAACTGGGCCACACGGCAGGAGGTGATCGGCAGGGGGAACTGAAACTCTCCACCCCCGCTGGCCCCCCACGCCCCCCAACCCCAGTCCGTGGAAAAACTGGCTTCCACAAAACTGGTCGCTGGCGCCAGAAGGTTGGGGACCATGGCTCTCGATGCCGCATCGGCACGCCAGGTAGGAAAAATGGGCAAATCCATAATGAGTGGGTCCTGTATCTTTCCCAGACAGTCTCTGCTTATGTCTCCGTGACAGTAAACATCACACAGCCATGCCGGGACGCTACAGAGTCTGGCTGTCGAGTGAGTATGTGTTAACTGTGCACACCGCCGATGTCCCCTTATCCCGAAGAGGTTAGTAAGAGGGACGGCGGGGATGGAGGCGTGGGTGCTGTACGCAGGGAACTCAGCGGTCTCTGCTACTTGCACTTAAAAGCAGAGATGGGAGAAGCCAAAGTAGAGCAGTAAGTGGTCAAGAAGTCCTTAACCTGCGTCTGTCATAATTGTTCCGGAGGCTGGGTTAACGTGGCGAGAAGAACTCACCACTCTTGACAGGCTGGTACGCTGCGGGGAGATGGCTATTTCACCTGGCAGGAACAACAGGCATTTAGATTTGTGGCCAGCGGTCCCCTCTTGTCCTCAGAGATCAGGAGACGTTCTATCCTTCACAGTAACTAAACCTGAAACACTAGCCCCAGCACCGAGCAGGGCCTCCTGTGCGGCAGAAACCACAGAAGTGATTAGTAGTGGGACAGGGACAGCTTAAGGAAGGCTTGTTATGATGAGTTTGTTTACATGAGCTCCCCGCAGCCCAGGAGAAGGGATGATCATTTGTTTTTGCCTCTCGGCCTTGAGCCTGCTTTTTTTTTTTTCTTCCCTTGAGTTTATCTCTGCCTGTTGACTTAACTCTCCAGCTCAGGGAGTTCTTCATGTATTTCCTAGGTGTGCTTGGGAACAGGGAGCCCGATCGGAAAGAAAGTAAATATCTTTATCTTAGTCCCCCAAGGGCCATCGTTTGCAAAAGGAAAACCTAGAGCCTCCATGCCGTCAGCCTGGGGAGATTATGAAATGCGAAGGAGATGCTTTTCCCCGTGGTCCTCAGGCAGGATGGCGCTTCCTCCAGCCTCTGCCTGGGAGGGGCAGGGCCGCTGCTGCTCGCTCTAGACCTTGCATGTCTCCCTGCTCCTGGGAGCGGGCTGTGCCCGTCAACACTACAGGTGGGTCCCGCGCAAGTGCCAAACAAGCAGCTGCACAGCCCAGGGACTCTGAGCTGTTTGCAGCCCTCCTCTCTTTGTATCCCTGCCAGCTCGCACACACCTGGGATTTCACCAGCTGCCTGCCCACTGCGGCTCCCTTTCCCCCCTGCGACCTAATCCTCAGACACCTGCTCCTCTCCAGGGCAGCGAGTCTCATCCCCACCTTGCCTCAATAAGGCCTGGGGAGCTTTGAACAAGACCTACGCATTTCATGCCTGGAATAGTCGACTCCCACTCATTTCATGGCAAATTAGGAGGGATTAAGGTCTACTGTGAAGAAAGGCTGGAGCTGACAATTAATCAGCTTGGTCATTTGGGGATCAAATTAAATTGGACCTGAGACCTTGGCTCTAAAATGGAATCAAATTCTTTCTTTGGCATGATGCGTGTTTTGGATCAAGGTAACAAACACAGATTGTCACCATCCTCCTTTGTTGCCTATAGATTTTGGTTTAGCAATTTTAAAACACAGCAAGGGGTGAAGCAAGTACTGCAGTTTGGGTTTTTGAAGTGAATGCAGGGCTTCAATTCAGCAAAGTTATTTTGTCTTTCCTTTGTCTAAGAAGTCTCTCGGGTGCTGGGGACAGTAAGTGTGATTTTGACCTCCATGTCTTCACGGAGGTCAAAATCCAGTAAAAGATATGGAAGTGCTATTAATATAAATTTGACTATGGAGCACTAGAAATATTAAAAGCTATAGAAACTATCAATTCTGATTGTGGACTGGCAGTGGCTTTACAGAGGAAGTGACATTTGAGCTGAAAGATGAGTGGTAGTTTTATACTTCCTTCGAGCAGACACTGGGGAGTGGCCTGCAGTCAGGACCTTTTAATTGTGTCTGACATTGTTTTTGTACCATTACTACTCCTTACATTCGGGGCATGACTACAGTCCAAGACTAAAAGAGGTAATCACCCTTGGAAACTGCCAACAAACATGAATAACTCTTCTGGGGCCAGCTTTTCTCGAGGAAGTAATAAAATGTACCCTTGTGGCCAATGACAGCATGAACGTCTCTTTCTGGCTCCCTCACTGCCTTGTGACTTTGAACAGGAAACATAACATATCAATTCATTGCCCTTACAAATGTGGTTTCTTTATGATGGTTTGACCTAATCAACAAATGAGTTGTAAGTACTCCCTATGTGCTTGGTACTATTCACTGCCACTTCTCTGAGTCACAAAAGTGCAGGAAAGATGAAAAATAGGGAACTGAAAGCACGCTAATGGCAATGTAAGTGAATAGACAGCCGTGTTATTCTAAGACAGAGTATTGTTTTCAGAAGTGGCCACGAAGGTTTTATAGTTTGTAAAGGTTTCGAATTCTAACTGTTCTAGTAACTCTTAGCACCCACCCCAGGGCTCCCTCTTGGTTAGAGATCATTCACCATGGTACACTGATAGGCATCACCAATATTTCTGGTCCTCTTTTTGGGACCACAGAAGCCTGCATTTTGTTAGCTTCTTGAGTTTAGGCATGGCCATAAGTCTTGGTTTTACCAATGAAAAGTGAGCAGACATGGTATTTCATATCTGAGTCAAAGCATCTAACCACCAGTCCTCAGTAACAGGACCCTCTTCTCTGGCCTCAGTGTCATGGAAGCCTACTTGCTTAAGGAGGTGTCTTGCTAAACCATCGAAGGAGGATAGTATACCTGAAGAGTCACACAGACCTGCAGCAGCCTTTGCCTACGGGGGAAAAGCGGTCAATGTGACGCCCAAGTTCTTTCCTTTATCCCTGCTGCCTCCCGGGATGCTTATCTAAACCAGTCCCTCCTGATTGAACTGTTTTATCCATATTTACATAAATCCAAAGTCCATATGGGCCACGTAATTAGCTTCCCTCTTTTTAATGGTCTCTAGCCTCAATCTCACTTGAATTCTGAATCAAGTGCCTGATGAGGTCAGTTGTCAAAGAAACCAGAGAGGAGAATGTAGACAGAATGAAGCAATCTGTCCCAACTTCTAGAAAAAGCAAACCAAATTAATTGGCCAGTGGAGTTACCATTATGTTTGAAAACAATACTTTTATGAAATACGCAGATTAAACAAGAAACCCAGAACTTAAAAGCTCTGAAAATGTTGTCCACTCTTTTTTCTTTTTCTAGAAAAGGTGACTGTAATCTAACCGATGCATGTGTAAACAGTCCTCTAATGTCAGTGATCTCCAGTGAGGTTTTCACAATTTCATGTAGTAATTTGTTTTCCTAGTACCCCTCAATACAGATAAGCTCCCCAATTTCTAGCCTTACAGCCCAGCATCGAGCTGTACTGAGAGTGAGGCAGGGACCATGACAATCTTGTTAACTGATGGATCTCAGTGCCTTCATTTGATGCCCAGTAGGTAGTAGATTATTAAACACATTTGGAAAACAGATGAACATAAACATCCTATGCCCACTGACAAAGATGACAAAATAAACACAGAAATAAGAATGTGGTTTTACCAAAATGAAAGTTTTGTTTAGCCAATGACATGAAGGACTGTCACCTAAGATCTGCTTATGCAATCATAACTAAGTTATATAGGCTTACTTGAAGTCTAAGTTCAGAAATGGAAAGTAACTCCTCCCTGTATATTTAAGCTGAAAATGTTAGATTTTTCTGTTTCATGCATATTAATTTAATATTAAAAAGAACTATATTACTATTCTGAACATATACCTTGCTATGCTTTTGAATTGTGGTGCTGGAGAAGATTCTTAAGAGTCCCTTGGATAGTCAGGAGATCAAACCAATGTATCCTAAAGTAAATCAACCCTTAATATTCATTGGAAGGACTGAAGCTGAAGCTCCAATACTTTGGCCGCCTGATGGGAAGAGCCAACTCAATGGAAAAGACCCTGATCCTGGAAAACATTGAGGGCAGGAAGAGAAGAAGGCAACAGAGGATGAGATGGTTGGATGGCATCACCAACTCAATGGACATGAGTCTGAGCAAACTCCAGGAGATAGTGAAAGACAGGGAAGCCTGGTGTGCTGCAGTCCATGGGGTCACAAAGAGTCAGACACGACTTAATGACTGAAAAACTACAATACCTTGGAAAAAGGCAAAATTAAAATTGGGGACTTTTGAGTTGGTGGGATGCACTTCCAGTGACCCCAGAGTGGCCAGCATGCAGGTCTGCAGACAAAAAGGAGTCAGTGCAATCTGCAAGGGGCTGTGGGTAGGACTGTGCAGAAGCAGTGAGAAGTGGATGCCTGGTTATAGACAAAGCAAGTCCTCATTCCACAACATTCTCTTCTTCCACTGGGGCAAACCATAATTTGTTTCACAAGAACACCTGGAGGACTGCTATTAAAGTTCTGATTATTTCCATGAGCTTTTCATTTAAATAAAAGACCCTGGGAAAAATCCAATATTGGGAGATGGAGACAAGTGGAGAAATAAAAGATGTGCACTTACAAAAACACCAAAATCAGAACTAACTGCTAAACAACCATCAACAAAAAAAACACTGCAACCTACCAAAAAAGATAACCAATACCTAAAGACAAAGCAGGAGCCACAATGAGATGGGAGGAGGGGCCAGTTTGCAATAAAATTAAATCCCACACCTGCTAGGTGAAGTGAAGTGAAAGTCACTCAGTCGTGTCCGACTCTTTGCGACCCCATGGACTATACAGTCCATGAATTCTCCAGGCCAGAATACTGGAGTGGGTAGCCTATCCCTCCTCCAGCGGATCTTCCTGACCCAGGAATTGAACCAGGGTCTCCCACATTGCAGGCAGATTCTTTACCAACTGAGCTACCAGGGAAGCCCCCCTGCTAGGTGGGTGACCCAAAATCTGGAAAATAATTGTATCACAGAAGATTGAGGGCCAGAAGAAAGTGGCAAGATATATTTAAAGTGATGAAAGGGGAGAAGTTACAACCAAGACTACTCTATGAAACAAGGATATCATTCAGATTCAATGGAGAGATCAAAAACTTTACAGGTAAGCAAAAGCTAAAAGAAATCTGCACCACCAAACCAGCTTAACAACAAATGCTAAAGGAATATCTCTAGGTAGGAAACACAAGAGGAAAAAGGAAAGACCTACAAAAACAAACCCAAAACAATTAAGAAAATGGTAATAGGAATATACATATCAATAATTACATTAAATATAAATGGATTAAATACTCCATCTAAAAGACACAGACTGGCTGAATGGATATAAGACCCATATATATGCTGTCTACAAGAGACCCATTTCAGACCTAGGGGCACATACAGACTGAAAATGAGGGAATAGATAAAGATATTCCATACAATGGAAATCAAAAGAAAGGCAGAGTAGTAATACTCACATCAGACAAAATAAACTCTAAAATAAAGACTGTTACAAGAGACAAAGAAGGGTAAATCCAAGAAGAAGATAAAATAATTTTAAATATGCACCCAATGTAAGAGCACCTCAATACACAAGGCAAATGCTAATGACCATCAAGGAGGAAATTGACAGTAACACAATAATAGTGGGGGACTTTAAAAAAAAATAGTGGGGGACTTTAACACTCAACTTCCACCAATGGATGAATCATCCATACAGAAATTTAATAAGGAAACACAAGCTTTAAATAACACACTAGACCAAATTGACTTAATTGATATTTATAGGACATTCCATCCAAAAGCAGAATATACTTTCTTCTCAAGTGCACATGGAACATTCTCCAGGATAGATCACATCTTGGGTCACAAATGAATCCTGGTAAATTAAAAAATTAAATCATATCAAGCCTCTTTTCTGACTACAATGCTATGAGATTAGAAATCAATAACAGGAAAACAACTGTAAAAAAATAAACACACAAACACATGGAGGCTAAACAATATGCTATTAAATAACCAAGAGATCACTGAAGAAATCAAAGAGGAAAAAAAAATCTACAGAAATAGATCACAACTAAAACACAATGGCCCAAAGCCTATGGGATACAAGAAAAGGAGTTGTAAGAGGGAAGTTTATAGCAATACAATCCTACCTCAATAAGAAAAATCTCAAATAAACACCCTAATCTTACACCTAAAGCAACTAGAGAAAGAAGAACAAACAAAATCCAAAGTTAGTAGAAGGAAAGAAATCATAAGTCAGAGCAGAAATAAATTAAATGGAAATGAGGAAAACAATAGCAAAAATCAATGAAACTAAAAGCTGGTTCTTCAAGAAGATAAACAAAATTATATACCTTTAGAAGGTTTATCAAGGGAAAAAAAAACGACTCATCAAGAAGAAAAGGTGGGGAGAGAACACAAATCAATAAAGTTAGAAATAAGAAAGGAAAAATTACAACTAACACTGCAGAAATACAAAGGATCATAAGATACTACTACAAGCAACTATATGCCAATAAAACTGATAACCTGAAAGAATGTACAGATTCTTAGAAGGGTACACGTATACCCTCCCAAGACTAGATTAGGAAGAAACAGAAAATATGAACAGATCAATCACAAGTAAAGAAATTTAAACCATGATTAAAAATCTTCCAATGAACAAAAGTCTATGACCAGGTGGCTTCATAGGCAAAGTCTATCAAAAATTTAGAGACACGTTAACACCTATCTTTCTCAAACTCTTCCAAAAAATTGAAGACAAAGGTGCACTCTCAAGTTCATTCTACAAGGCCACCATCACCCTGATACCAAAACCAAAGATACTACAAAAAAAGAAAATTACAGACTAACATCACTGACGAATATAGATGTAAAAATCCTCAACAAAATAGTATCAAACAGAATCTAACAAAACATTAAAAATATCATACACCATAATCAAATGGGATTTATCCTAGCTATGCAACAAGTGTCAATATATGGAAAAATCAATGTGATATACCATATTAACAAATTGAGAAACCAGAGATCACATTGCCAACATCTGCTTGGATCATCAAAAAAGCAAGAGAGTTCCAGGACAACATCTACTTCTGCTTTATTGACTACGCCAAAGTCTTTGACTTTGGATCACAACAAACTGTGGAAAACTTTAAAGAGATGGGAATACCAGACCACCTTACCTGCTTCCTGAGAAATCTGTATGCAGGGGTCAAGAAGCAATACTTAGAACCGAATATGGAACAACAGACTGGTTCCAGATTGGGAAAGGAGTACATCAAGGTGACAAGCTATATTGTCACCCTGCTTATTTAACATCTATGAAGAGTACATCACGTGAAATGCCGGCCAGATGAAGCACAAGGTGGAATCAAGATTGCCGGGAGAAATATCAATAACCTCAGATATGCAGATGAAACCACCCTCATGGCAGAAAGCAAAGAAGAACTAAAGAACCTCTTGATGAAAGTGAAATGGAAAGTAAAAAAGTTGGCTTAAAACTTAACACTCAAAAAACTAAGATGATGGCATCCGGTCCCATCACCTCATGGCAAATAGATGGGGAGACAAGGAAAACAGTGAGAGACTTTATTTTGGGGGGCTTCAAAATCACTGCAGATAGTGACTGCAGCCATGATATTAAAAGACGTTTGCTCTTTGGAAGAAAAGTTATGACCAACCTAGACTGCATATTAAAAAGCAGAGACATTACTTTGCCGACAAAGGTCCATCTAGTCAAAGCTATGATTTTTCCAGTGGCCATGTATGGTTGTGAGAGCTGGACTATAAAGAAATCTGAGCACTGAAGAATTGATGCTTTTGAACTGTGGTGCTGGAAAAGACTCTTGAGAGTCCCTTGGACTGCAAGGAGATCCAACCAGTCCATCCTAAAGGAGATCAGTCCTGAGTGTTCATTGGAAGGACTGATGCTGAAGCTGAAACTTCAATACTTTGGCCATATATGTGAAGAACTGACTCATTGGAAAAGACCCTGATGCAGGGAGGGATTGGGGGCAGGAGAAGAAGGGGATGACAGAGGATGAGATGGTTGGATGGCATCACCAACTCGATGGACATGAGGTTGAGCAAGCTCCGGGAGTTGGTGATGGACAGGGAAGCCTGGCGTGCTGCAGTCCATGGGGTCACAAAGAGTCAGACATGACTGAGTGACTGAACTGAACAAATTAAAGAATAAAAACTATATGATCATCTCAGTAGATTCAGAAGAAGCTTTTGACAAAATTTAACATCCGTTTATCATAAAAGAAAAAAAAAACTCTCCAGAAAGTGGGTATAGAGGGAACCTACCTTAACATAATAAAGGCCATATACAACAAACTCAAAGCAAACATCATTCTCAATGGTGTAAAAGAAAGCATTTCCTCTAACATCAGGAACAAGACAAGGATATCCACTCTCACCACTGTTATTCAATGTAATAATAGTCCTAGTCACAGTAATCAGGGAAGAAAAATAAAAGGAATCCAAACTGGAAAAAAAGTAAAATAGTCTTTACAGATGACATGGAACCATACACAGAAAATCCTAAAGATGCCACCAGAAAACTACTTGTGCTAATCAATGAATTTGGTAATGTTGCAGGATACAAAATTAATGCACAGAAATCTCTTCCATTCCTAAACACTAGCAACAAAAGATCAGAAAGAGAAATTAAGGAAACAATCCCATTTACTATTGCAACAAAAAGAATAAAATACCTAGGAATAAACCTACCTAAGGATGCAAAATACCTGTATGCAGAAAACTATAAGCCACCAATGAAAAAATCAAAGACAACACAAATAGATGGAGAAATAGACCATGTTGTTGAATTGGAAAAATCAACATTGTGAAAATGACTATACTACCCAAAGCAATCTACAGATCCAGTGCAATCCCTATCAAATTGCCAACGGCATTTTTCACAGAATTAGAAGAAAAATTTTTACCACTTGTATGGAAATATAAAAGACCCCAAACAGCCAAAGAAATCTTGAGAAAGAACAACAGGGCTGGAGGGATCCACCTTCCTGACTTCAGACTATACTACAAAGCTACATTGATCAAGACAGTATGGTGCTGGCACAAAAACAGAGATACAGATCAATGGAACAGAGCATTGGGAGTGTTTTAATTTCATTCTTTTACATGTAGCTATCCAGTTTCCTCAGCACCACTTATTGAAAAGACTCTGTTTTCTCCCTTGTATATTCTTGCCTCCTTTGTCATAGATTAGGTGACCAATAAGTGGTGCTGGGAAAACTGAATAGCTACATGCAAAAGAATGAAATTAGAACACTCCCTAACACCACACACAAAAATAAACCCAAAACAGTTTACGGAGATAAATATAAGGCTGGACACTATAAAATTCTTAAGAGGAAAACATAGGCATAAACCTCTTTGACATACATCACAGCAAGATCCTCTTTGACCCACATCTTAGAATAATGGAAATAAAAACAAAAACAAACAAGTGGGACCTAATTAAACTTAAAAGCTTTTCCACAGTAAAGGAAACCATAAACAAAATGAAAAGACAATCCTCAGAATGGGAGAAAATAATCCTTTTTCAGTTGCTTCATTTGCAATTAATGTCCAAAATATACAAGCAGCTGATGCAGCTCAATATCAAGAAAACAAACAACCCAATCCAAAAATGGGCAGACCTAAACAGATAGTTCTCCAAAGACGACACACAGATGGCCAATAAACACACGAAAAGATGCTCAACATCGTTCATTATGAGAGAAATGCAATCAAAATTACAATGAAGTATCACCTCTCACCAGTCAGAACAGCCATCAGCAAAAATCTACAAACAATAAATGCTGGAGAGGATGTGGAGAAAAGACAACCCTCTTGCACTGCTGGTAGAAATGTAAATTGATATAGCCACTATGGAGAACAATATGGAGATTCCTTAAAAAAAAAAAAAAAACTAGGAATAAAACTACCATGGGACCCAGCAATCCCACTAGTGGACATATACTCTGAGAAAATCATAATTCAAAAAGACACAGGTACCCCAACATTCATTGTAGCACGATTTTCAATAGCCAGGACATGGATGCAACCTAGATCTCCATCTACAGATGAATGGATAAAGAAGTTATGGTACATATATACAATGGAATATTACTCAGCCATTAGGAACAAATTTGAGTCAGTTGTTATGTGGTAGATGAACCTAAAGCCTGTTATACAGAGTGAAGTAAAGTCAGAAAAACAAATATTGTATATTAACACAGATATATAGAATCTAGAAAAATGATACTGATGAGCCTATTTGCAGGGCAGGATTAGATGCAGACATAGAGAACAGACTTGCAGACACAACACGGGAAGGAGGGGGTGGGATGAATTGAGACAGTAGCATTAAAACACATATTAACGTGTGTGAAACAGGCAGTTAGTGGGAAGTTGCTGCTTAATACAGGGAGCTCAGTCTGGTGTTCCATGAAGACCTAAAGGGGCGGGAGGTGGGAAGGGAGGGAAGTTAAAGAGGAGGGGGATATATGTATACTTATGCTGATTCACGTTACTGTACAGCAGGGATCAACAAAACACTGTAAAGCAATTATCCTGCAATTAAAAATAATTTTTTTTAAAAAACTGAGGAAAAGATAGGCAAAACACTCTTTGACATAAATCACAGTAAGATCCTTTTGGACCCATGTCCTAGAGTAATGAAAACAAAAATAAACAAATGGGACCTAATCAAACTTAAAAGCTTTTGCCCAGCAAAGGAAACCATAAAAAAAGATGAAAAGTCAACCCTCAGAGTGGGAGAAAATATTTGCAAACAAAATAACTGACAAAGGATTAACCTCCAAAATATACAATCAACTCAGGCAGCTCAATATCAGAAAAACAAACAACTCAATCAAAAAATGGGCAGGAGACCTAAATAGACTTTTCTCCAAAGAAGACATACTGATGGCCAACAAACACATGAAAAATAGTTCAACAGCAATAATTATTAGAGAAATGGAAATCAAAACTATAATGAGGGCTCACACTGGTCAGAATGGCTATCATTAAAAGTCTACAAAGAATAAATGCTGGAGAGGGTCTGGAGAAAAGGGAACCCTCTTACACTGTTGGTGGGAATGTAAGTTGGTACAGCCACTATGGAGAACAGTATGGAGGTTACTTAAAATCTAAAAGTAGAAATACTGTATCAGCCAGCAATCCCACTTCTGGGCATATACCTGAGAAAACAATAATACAAAAAGATATATGTAAGGGAAAGATATACCCAACTGAATGCCGAGTTCCAGAAAATAGTAAGCAGAGATAAGCAGGCCTTCTTCAATGAACAATGCAGAGTAGTAAAGGAAAACAATAGAATGGCAAAGACTAGAGATCTCTTTAAGAAAATTGGAGAGATCAAGGGAACACTTCATGCAAGGATGGGCATGATAAAGGACAGACACAGTAAGGGCCTAAAAGAGGCAGAAGAGATTAAGAAGAGGTGGCAAGAATTACACAGAAGAACTATACAAAAAGGGTCTTAATGACCCAGATAACCATGATGGCGTGGTCAATCATCTAGAGCCAGACATCCTGGAGTGTGAAGTCAAGCAGGCCTTAGGAAGCATTACTACAAAGCTGGTGGAGGAGATGGGATTCCAGCTGAGCTATTTAAAATCATAAAAGATGATGCTGTTAAAGGGCTGTACTCAATATGTTTGCAAATTTGGAAAACTCAAGATTGGAAAACTCAAGTGGCCACAAGATTAGAAAAGGTCAGTTTTCATTCCAATCCCAAAGAAAACAATGCCAAAGAATGTTCAAACTGCCAGACAACTATGCTCATTTAGCGTGCTAGTAAGATAATGCTCAAAATCCTTCAAGCTAGGTGTTAGCAGTATGTGAACTGAGAATTCCAGATGTAAAAGCTGGATTTAGAAAAGGCAGAGGAACCAGAGATCAAATTGCCAACATTTGTTGCATTATAGAGAAAGCAAGGGAATTCCAGAAAAACATCAACTTCTGCTTCATTTACGTGCTAAAGCCTTTGACTGTGTGGATCACAACAAACTGGAGAATTCTGAAATGGATGGGAATACCAAACCACCTTACCTGACTCCTGAGAAACCTGTCTGTGGGCCAAGAAGCAACAGTTAGAAACTTACATGGAACTGACTGGTTCAAAATTGAGAAAGGAGTACAAAGCTGTATATTATCACCCTGTTTATTTAACTTATATGCAGGGTACATCATGTGAAATGCCAGGCTGGATGAATCACAAGCTGGAATCAAGATTGCCAGGAGAAATATCAACAACCTCAGATATGCAGATGATACCACTCTAATGGCAGAACAAAGAACTAAAGAGCTTTTTTTTTTTATTTTTTTTTTAATTTATTTTTTTTGGTCATACATTGATATGAATCAGCCATAGATTTACACGTATTCCCCATCCCGATCCCCCCTCCCACCTCCCTCTCCACCCGATTCCTCTGGGTCTTCCCAGTGCACCAGGCCCGAGCACTTGTCTCATGCATCCCACCTGGGCTGGTGATCTGTTTCACCATAGATAGTATACATGCTGTTCTTTTGAAACATCCCACCCTCACATTCTCCCACAGAGTTCAAAAGTCTGTTCTGTATTTCTGTGTCTCTTTTTCTGTTTTGCATATAGGGTTATCGTTACATCTTTCTAAATTCCATATATATGTGTTAGTATGCTGTAATGTTCTTTATCTTTCTGGCTTACTTCACTCTGTATAATGGGCTCCAGTTTCATCCATCTCATTAGGACTGGTTCAAATGAATTCTTTTTGACGGCTGAGTAATATTCCATGGTGTATATGTACCACAGCTTCCTTATCCATTCATCTGCTGATGGGCATCTAGGTTGCTTCCATGTCCTGGCTATTATAAACAGTGCTGCGATGAACATTGGGGTGCACGTGTCTCTTTCAGATCTGGTTTCCTCAGTGTGTATGCCCAGAAGTGGGATTGCTGGGTCATATGGCAGTTCTATTTCCAGTTTTTTAAGAAATCTCCACACTGTTTTCCATAGTGGCTGTACTAGTTTGCATTCCCACCAACAGTGTAAGAGGGTTCCCTTTTCTCCACACCTCTCCAGCATTTATTGCTTGTAGACTTTTGGATAGCAGCCATCCTGACTGGCGAGTAATGGTACCTCATTGTGGTTTTGATTTGCATTTCTCTAATAATGAGTGATGTTGAGCATCTTTTCATGTGTTTTTTAGCCATCTGTATGTCTTCTTTGGAGAAATGTCTGTTTAGTTCTTTGGCCCATTTTTTGATTGGGTCATTTATTTTTCTGGAATTGAGCTGCAGGAGTTGCTTGTATATTTTGAGATTAATCCTTTGTCTGTTTCTTCATTTGCTATTATTTTCTCCCAATCTGAGGGC